>NW_024618078.1:0-2278 GCF_008729295.1 Plectropomus leopardus | reverse complement strand
AAACAACAAAAAAACATTTGAATCAGTATCGCCCAAATTGTTTTTTTAAACATTGAATCCACCAAAAATTTCAGAATCGGAGCATCTCGAAACGTTACACCTTGCAGTATACACTCGTGATGTATCCAGCGGGTCTGAAAAAGACGATCAACCCAGTAATTTGAGTCAAATTATATCGTCAAACACCTTTTGTTTCTCAGTTTGCCTCCCCAGATCTTTGCAGATGTACGGCTGTCTTAGATCAAACTGTTAAATCAACCAGAAAACTGAACAACTGCTCCAGTTTGTGTCAAATCTCTGTGATCATTGAGTGATTCAGTTCTTTCAGATGAAGCCACAAAAGTTTACTAACCTTTATTCAGATGGCACTTGAAAAATAGGCGCTTTACAGACCTTTGAACAGGTGCGTCTGTACCATTTGCTCAGTTCAGAGTCACAGGTTCAGTGTTCAGCTGTCTGCGGTGACAGGCGACTGTGAGTAAACTCAAATAACTAGAAACACTGTAAAAGGTTCGCACAGCGTCTTTCACCCAGTCTGACTCTGATGTTTTGTTTTGTTTTCTGCCAAAAGAATCGAGTGGGATGAGAGAGCAGAAAACTTTTTACACTCTCACTGATGTTAAGAAGATGTTTTATTTTATCTGTAATTTGGCACTTCGGTGGGTGGAGACGGGAGAGTTTTGTCTCAAACAAGTGAATCTCAGTTTAGGGTCTCAGTTAATGTCAGTCAGGATCTCAGTTAGCTGGATTGAAGGCTCTCCTCTCTTATTCCTCACTTGTTTTGTGTTTTTGGCCGAGAAAGCAGCTGTGCAAAGTTGATATCTAGTCACTGCGACATAAATTCTATACAGGAACAAGACAGTTACCGAGGGCAGCAAAATGTATGAGTGCCAACCATTTTATGAGTCAAAATTATGCATTTATCAATAGGAGTTACTCATAGTTACATTAGGGACTGTTTGGCATATTGTAAGCACTTTGTATTCTTTATTTTTTTGATAATATTGGCTGTGTTCATGCATATGGCATACATTTTGGCAGGATTGTGAATTTTTGTTTAATCTTGGAATTCCCAGCTCAGCTCCTACAATAAGTCTAAAATACACTGTGGAAACTAAATTGTCACATTCATGCTGTTAAGTGCAAAATATGCTCCACTGAAACACATTCAAACTGCAGTTTTTGATCTCACAGCCATCAAAGCTTAAAAACATGCAATATGTTATTTCTAGGTGTCGTTCTGGGCTTTTAGCTTGGGATTTGTAATTTTTACTATTTTCCACCTGATGATGTCATTTTTACCATATTTGGCAGATGGAGAAAATAGATGCTGTTTCCACTAGGTGCACTGTCACAATCAAACATATCCCAGTCTGTGATCATCCCAAAAAAGAGAGAAAATCTACTTTGTATGTAGTATATTGTAAACTATTCATTTTTTTTTATCTGAAACATCTAACATAGTGGCATCATGACAAAAACCTGGCATTTAAAGTGTTACAATTCTGAAAATGAATAAATATTTGATGTTTATGAAATAAACTCAATGGAGGTAGAAAGGGTAAAAAAACAACAACATGAATGCGAGGATAAGGGAGCAGGTCACGTCGCTGACTGAAAGTTTGTGTCATATAGTCGGATGTTAACAAACGGAAAGAGTCTGAAAAGGCCCAGAGTTGTTTATTCAGCACGCAAAGATGTTACATTTTGCTTCTGTTATTAACTTATTTTTGGAGGCGAGAGAAAGTAAGCTCTTGCAAGAGACGTGTTGAAGACTGGAAAAATATGTCAAGCATCCTTTGCGCCGAATGAAAAATCAGCTGAGCATATAGAAAGTTTTCATGACTGGAAAGAGCTTGACATAAGTTTGGCCTCACAAAATGCTTTATTTATTTATTTTTTAATTTTTTTTTTGCTCCCTAGTCGTTAAGTTGGAGTGAATTAGTCATTTGTGTTTGTGCACGATTGCACGCGAGAAAATAGTGCCTATAGAGATTTGCATTGCTATTATTTAGTTTGAAGAGCTGAATTTGTATTATTTTGAGATGTATCTATGTGCTGTCTTCACTCTGCAGCATAGAAGTCTGAGCCATGTTGTTAAAGTTATTATGAAGATCTATTTTGGTGCGTTATTTGTGTATAGATTTACAAAATGCCTGCGTGATGAGTCAAGCACACTTTGATATTGTTGACACTTTGAGCATGTAATCATTGCACTGACCATTTGCAATATGCATGTCATATTTTGTTGTTACTGTTTGTTGCTTTATGTTAATTG
>NW_024618077.1:0-4480 GCF_008729295.1 Plectropomus leopardus | reverse complement strand
AAATACATTGTAATATATTTTCTATTAAATGACATTGCATTGATCAGGTATTAAAGTCAAAGTTGTGACTTTAAATGCAACATTATAGAGTCCAAAAAATGTGTATTGTATCTTTTTTCAGTCTCATGCACTGCAGCCCAGTTTTAACAGAAAGTTTTTTTTCTTTGCCTGCAGGACCAGAGGTGACAGTTTGGATGGGAAAATGTCCCAGAAAGACACAGGCAGCACTTCATCACTCATGGCGCTTCACTCAGATTCACATAAACAAACCATCCTGAGCAAATTTGACAAGCTCAGGAAGAGAGACCTGCTGTGCGACATCACTCTGGTCGTGGAGGACGTGCACTTCAGGGCGCATAAAGCCCTGCTGGCCGCGAGCAGCGAGTACTTCTCCCTCATGTTCACAGAGGAGCATCACGTCAGTCCGTCGACGTACCGGCTGGACGGTATGGCAGCTAAGATGTTTGCAGCAGTGCTGGACTTCATCTACAGCGCGCAGGTGTGCGTGGAGGAGAGCGCCGCAGAGCAGCTGCTGGCCGCGGCTTGTCTGATGGAGGTCAACGACCTCGTCAAGGTGCTCAGTGAACGGGGGTGTGATGGGGGAAAGGGTGACACCATCGAGGCGGCAGATGTGTCAAAACGCAAAAGAGGACGACCAAAGAAAAACGTGCCAGTGACGGAGCTGGAGGAGAGAGGCGCGCCATGTGCGAGCGCAGAGGACGCGCGGGATGGACGCGTGAACGGTGATAATGAAGAAACGGAGTCAAATAAAGACGATGCAGAT
The DNA here is from genome assembly GCF_008729295.1 of Plectropomus leopardus. Classification (NCBI taxonomy): domain Eukaryota; kingdom Metazoa; phylum Chordata; class Actinopteri; order Perciformes; family Serranidae; genus Plectropomus; species Plectropomus leopardus. Next base: position 3,696 of record NW_024618077.1, on the reverse strand, counting down.
TTTAATCCAGGAGCCCAACAGAGCCGACAGAGCAAACGCAAAATCAGGCCACCGGTGAAATACAAGAGCTACAAGGTGGGCAGCGACACGACAGTGAGTAAAGAGCCCGGGAGGAGAGGCAGGAAAAGGAAATACCCCAACACCGAGGCCCGGTGTGAGGACTGTGGCAAACTGTTCAAAAACCACCTCTTTCTGAAGATTCACCAGAGGACTCATACAGGTAACTATGTGTTTTTGTGACCTTTTTAATGGCCTACGATACGATTTTTGTATGACAAAAAAGTAGTATGGTATGTAAAATGCCATGCTAAAGTGTGCCGTTAAAATTAAAATGTCATAGAAAAGTTTGTCATAAAAATGTTATGAAAAATACATAGGACAGTATGTCATTAAAAAACTAATAGTTTGTCAAAAGATTCAATAACAAATGTCATAGTGTAGTGTGTCAAAGCAATCTTAAACAAACTCATGGTATGGTCTGTGAAAATATTTCATAAAAAAGTCATAGTTTTTCAAAATAATTACACAAAAAAGTCAGTCTTGTATGTCAAAAAAATCTTTAAAAATGTATGGTACAGTCTGTAAAAAAGGTTTTAAAAAAAAGTCAGTGGAGGATGTAAAATTATTATTTTTTAATCATAATAAAAAAAATTAAAAAGGCACATTATATGTAAAAAAATGTTTTAACAAAGTCACATTATAGTATCTTATTTAAAGAATCATTAAAAAGTCATAGAATAATATGCCAAAAAAGTAATTTAAAAAAGTCACTATGTAGTATGTCCTAGAAATGTAATAACAATTTATAGTGTAGTATTTTAAATTATTTAATTAAAATCACTTTGTAGATTGTCACAGAAATGTAATAAAAATGTATAGTGTTGTACTTTAAAGCATTTCATTAGTAAGTAGGAAAGTGCGGGAACTTTTATTGTTATAACACTATACTACGCTCACTCAAATCTTAAATAGTTTTGATGAAAAACTCTTAAATAAGGAAACAGCGTGTGGAGGGTGATACATTGAGGAAAAGGGTTGAGGTGCCACCGTAAGCGGCTGTTCACTCCAGACAAGGAAGATGGTAGATATCTTACCTGGAGCAAAGTTTTTCAGAGCTGTGGGGGGCAGAGGTGGATCTCCTCTGCTCCTCGTATTGTCGGGGACCGGATCCTCTCCTCTTTCCTGGGAGAAGCTGGCGTCCAGACGTCTGCTGTGTCAGCGCTCGTGATCCTCTAAGCAATGGAAAGAAGTTATTTTTGTCCACATCAGGTGTGTGTGTGTCCTTTATGAGCTTTGTCGTTGGGTGTGTTTCCTGACTTTACATTGAGGACACCTGATTCAGGAGGTGAGGCGGAGCCATAGTGAGGACAGCATAATGTCTATATGCACGACTGAAGGAGGTGGATTTGCTTGAGGCTCGGGATTCACTTTGAATTTGTTGATACGAGGCAGGCTGAACTTGTTTTCTCTGACGGCCCGGCTGCTCACATTTTAATAAGATCAGTTTTATCTTTTTCACATTATTACCTGATGGAGAAAAGGGTTTTTTTTCTTCTGGCTTGGCAGCAGTACGCTTGTGTAAACAACAACAAAGTTTTAGGATAGTTTGTCATAAAAATATGAACATTTTAAAATCATTTTAAAGAAGTCACTTTATAGTATGTCATGATTTTTTTTTAAAATAAGTGAAATTATAGTAAGTTATTTTAAAAAATCATGGTATACTACAATATAAAAAAAAAATCACATAAAAAACATTAATCATTGTATATTTTAAAAAATGATAAAAGAAAGTCAACATATGGTAGTACATTCAAATCATTTGAAAAGTCAGACTATAATTATGTCACAAAAACTCATTTAAAGAGTCATAGTTACAACATTCCCCCTTCTGAAAGGAAATAAAGGAAAAAAATGACCCAAAAAATAATCTTAAAAAAAAAAGTCATACTATAGCATGTCATTTAAAAATTAATAAAAACATCCTAGTATAGTACTTTATAAAAGTGATGAAAGAAGTCATGGTATAGTTTGTAAAAAGTCTTGCAAAAATATGTCTTAAAAAATAATTGAAAAAGTGATAGGTGAGTATATTATCGAAAAATCAGTTCAAAAGTGATAGAATAATGTGTCAGAGAAAAACCTATATTGGTATCCTATCCAATGTCAGAAATCATTATACTGTACCAAAAATACATTTCAAAAAAGTAACTGTGTAATATGTTATGAAAAATTATGTTTAAAAGTTATAGTTTAGTGTGTCATTTAAAAAATCTCTAAAGTCATAATACAGTATGCCAAAGAAATAATCAAAAAGTAATTTTGTGGTATGTCATAAAAATAAAAGATCCATAGTATCGTCATAGTATAGTGTGGTATATCAAAATCACAAAAAAGTCATGGTATAGTTTGTCATAAAGATAATTAAAACGTCACAATGTAGTATGTCATTTAAAAAATCATAGTATACAATGTTGTTTAAAAATTCATTTAAAAAGACATAGTATAGTGTGACATATCAAAATCACGAAAGTCATGGTGTAGTTTGTCATAAAAAAATAATTAAAAAGTTGCAGTGTAGTGTCATTGAAAAAAATCATATAGAATGTTGTTTAAAAATAATTTAAAAAGTCATAGTATAGAATAACGTTTAAAAATTCAATAAAAAAAGTCAGTATAGTATGTTGTTTAAAATTTCATTTAAAAAGTCATAGTAAAGTATTCCATATCAAAATCACAAAAAAGTCATGCTACAGTTTGTCGGGAAAAAAATCATTAAAAAGTCGTAGTGAAGTATGTCATGTAGAAAATCATAAAAAAAAAAGTCATAGTATAGAATGTTGTTAAAAAATCATAATATAGTATGTTTTTAAAAAATTCAATAAAGAAGTCATAGTATAGTACGTCATAAAAACATTAAAAAAGTCACAGTATAGTTGTGGTTGGTTGTCTCTCAACCTCTCGTCAAACTAACTTCACTTTTTGCTGCTCTGGAGGTGATACTGCACGTACCACCTGAATATACATCGGTACCTCTCACTGCTTTCTTTCTTTTGTTCCTCAGGTGAGAAGCCTTTTCGGTGCCCGGTTTGTGGAAAGGGTTTTACCCAGAAGCACACTCTGCTGGTTCACCAGCGCATGCACACTGGAGAAAAGCCGTTTGTTTGTACCATCTGCTCCAAAGCGCTCTCCACCAAACACTCCCTGCAGGAGCACATGAACCTCCATGAAGGTAGTTTCACAGAAAGTTTATCGTGCTTTATTTGTTGTACTTGGGCTTTCTCCCTATGCACTGTATATTATGCGTCTTTTAAAGCATCCGTCATAAATGTGCATCAGCAAATTCTGGAAAGATTATTCACTTTTATACATTTTTAAAGCAAGGAAATTATAGAAAGTTATTGACCATTTCTAAACCTGCATCTGTAGAAGACAAATCCTTCAGCTGTGATAAATGTGGAAAGACCTTCAATCAGAAGAGGCAACTTAAAAGCCATTACAGAGTTCATACAGGTGAGAAACACACCCATTTATCAGCAGCAGGTTTATTTGAGTATTGTCACTATAAAAGCTCAAAAATATTGTTTTATTCTCGTTTTTAATTGAAGGCAAATCACTGCCAGAATGTGCTCAGTGTCATCACAAATTCATGGACACGGCTCAGCTGAAAAAACACCTGAGAACTCATACAGGTAA
>NW_024618076.1:0-2044 GCF_008729295.1 Plectropomus leopardus | reverse complement strand
TCTTCTGCCACTAGACGGCAATACCTGTGACCAATCACACCTGAAGCACTTTTTGCACTTACTAAGGGTTTTTCCTTAAGTCTAAATTCTTGCTTGTGTTGTACGTCGCTTTGGATAAAAGCGTCTGCTAAATGAAACTGTAGAATTGTAGAAATAAGAAAGCTGGTTGCAGCTGTGTTTGTCAACAAAAGATGATGATGCCACAGATGTTTTCTAAAACAATCGATTCATTTACAAAATAAGAAACATGTTTTAAAAAGAGAATAAACGTTAGTTGCAGCCGTGTTCGTGTATCCCCGTTTCAATATTTCAGTACATCTTGTTGGATTGTAATATTTTACAGATGAATCCAGTGGATCGATTAATCATAAAATAGCTGACAAATTCGAATAACTTTTACTTTTGCAGCCCCAAATTATCTGCAGAGTCAAAAGTTTCTTAACTCTTTAAAACCTGAATCAGCATTGGTTCAATTTATTGGAAACATGGGAAAAAGGCAACTTGGTAAGAAACTTCAAGAAAAACAAGGTAGATCTAGAAAATGTTTTTTTCTTTTTAAAATAGGGAAAAGAGTTACAATGATGTTTTAAAACGTTCTTTTTCATTATAAAAATAATAATTAGTATTACTTTAAAAAACCATCTCATTTTCAGGTAATTTTTGGGGTAATTCTTCTTTTGTTGCTCATTGCCCTCTAGCCATTTTTATTTTGAAAGAAACCAAGCCAATTGGCTTGGGATTCAATGGGTTAATTTACCACTACCAGCCTCTGGATATTTTATCTGCTTAACCCTTTAAAACCTGGATTGACTTCACTTTTCTTGTGCTGTGTTCAGACGCCTTTCGCCAGTATTTAACCTTTGAGCCCCGAAAACATTGAATTTGCAGCTTGGCAAGAACTGAGTGAAAATGCAAGGGAAAATGTATGATTACCATAATTATATCTTTAAAATTGTTTTACAGAATTATTATGTTATTTTGAGTACTTGTTTTTATTTCTTTTAAAAATGTTTTTTTTTTTTTTTCTTTTTTTTTTTTTTTACTAATTATTTTGTAATTTTATTGTACTTTTTACAAATTAATTTGCAAATTACTGGGATTTTTTTGCCCCTTTCCCATGTTTTTGAAATAAATCAAGCGAAATTCCTGATTTTTTTAGGGGTTAAAAAGACAGGTATATATGTATATTGTGTGAGATTGAACTGTGGGTGGATGTGTGATCCTGCAGCGCCTCAGTCGTGTCCCATTTAGTGATTTTAAGCGTCTGTTTTGGCTCTTTGAAGAATAATAAACTGATGTAATGGATTCATAAATGTCATCAGGAAGCCTCGGCGCTGACTCAGTGACCCTCTGAACACACCAAAACACACCCAGAGGAGGTGAGGTGTGCTGCGTGCCAGCTGATTACAATCATGATGTAAATAATCAGAGTATTTCTCCCTGAGAGGAGGAGGAGCAGGAGCGGGGGGAGGAGCAGGAGGAGGAGCGGGGTGGGGGGGGAACAGGTGCAGCAGATTATCAGCCTGCTGTTGTTGACGCTCCTCCAGTTAAATCTCCTTTTTATCTGTTTTCTGTCGCTGTGTTTTCAGAGGTGGAGAAGAAGTTTTTTTCTTTCCTGTTCTCTTCGTGTAATAAATGCGACAGCTCAGAAATACCAGCTGGCACGCGAGGCTTTAACCCTTTAACACCTGGACCGTCATCACTTCTTGCGCTGCATTAAGTCGCCGTTCATGAGTACTTTAAACTCTGAAACTGAGAAAATTAGTTTGATTTCCTTTCAAAACACAGAAAAAATCTCAATGAGCAGTTTGGCCTTCCTGCAACCCGCAAAACAATCAGAAATACAAAATAAAATAAAGACAGACACGGAAATGAAAAATGAAGGAAAAAATGTCCAGAAAATTATATTTACACTTGTCGTAATTACAAAACAGAAAACATTTGTCTCTCCACATGTTGGTGAGCTGACGAGTTTGTGTTAACCCGTTCGTGTCCGCCCCCTAGTGGTAATTATTTCAACAGCCACTTAAAAACTAAAGGCCCC
>NW_024618075.1:0-4428 GCF_008729295.1 Plectropomus leopardus | reverse complement strand
CTGTTTCAAGATTAGTGTCACCAACTCAGTATCTGCCCAACAGTCTGCCCTTCTGTTCCTCACTTATTGTACTGAGTAATGGACAGTAGAATGGAAGTGTTTTTGCAGGATATTATGATGTCAAAGTGAAGTTGACCTTTGACCTTTTGGGTATGATATCCTTACATAATTTTATCCATTATATCCATTATACATTTTTGTGATTTCTTTTCATAATTACCATATGATTTTTTTGTTATGGTGAAAAAATGTTTTGTGAGGTCACAGTGACTTTCACCTTTCACGTTTGCAGCCTAAATTCTAAAAACTTCATCATTGAGTCCAAGCGGACACTTGTTAAGATATCACTATCATGAGAATTAGAGAATCACAAGGTCACAGTAACTTTGACCTTTGACCACCAAAATTTAATCAGTTTAACCTTGGTTGCAACTGGACATCTGTGCATAATTTGGAGAAATTGCTGTAAGGTGTATTGAGACATGACGTTCACAAGAATGACACAGAGGAAGTCACAGTGACCTTGACTATAGACCTATAACCACCAAAATACAGTCAGTTCATTGTTTAGTCCAAGTGGATGTTCGTGCCAAATTTGTAGAAATTCCCTCAAGGTGTTCTTGAGATATAACGTTTACAAGAATGGAACAAACGGACGGAAAACATAATGTCTCCAACCATGGCTAGCACGGGTGCAGAGTTGTAAAAATAACTTTGAATTAATGCATGATATATTAATCACATTTATCATCTAAATCAACCCAGTTACAGAGTACTACAGTAATGTACACTCAGTAGTCACTTTATCACTTTATCAGGTACATCTGTACAACAGCTCTGCCAGAACATCTGTCTTTATGAAGCTCATAATATGTAGTTTTTGGTGACATTGTCAGAAATGAGTTTTAATTGACATATATGAGAATATCATAGACATGTCCAAATACAATGCAGGTTAGTGCTTGCTCTGCTCTAAATATAACCTAAATACTAAAACGTGTTGTTGATTTAAACAAATTATTGGCATAATATCAGTAGACTTTATAAAAAAAAAAACAAGTGGCCACCGAGTGTATGTGTCAGTTTTAACAGGTCAGCTAAAAATAAAACCTGGTTTTCTTTATCCTCACGTTGCTAAAACTGAAATAAGTTTTATCATCATGAGGCACAATGCGTAACCACCACCGAGCACCATTAAGAGAAAGAAAGAAAGTGTGTGTGTGTGTGTGTGTGTATGTGTGTGTGTGTGTGTGTGTGTGTGTGTGTGTGTGTGTGTGTGAATTGGCCACATCAGACAGGCACTTTGGAATCAAGCAGCTATCTGCTGAACATTTCACCCAGCGACCGTGTGGGCTATTTGTCCAAATATTGACTTTACCCTGCACAATTTGTGAACCATTACACAATACAGAGGCTGAGATCAATGTGCATACTGTTGGTTTTGGAATTGTCCCGTATGTGTGAGGCCATTGAACCTCAGTAATGTAACACCAACAAGGTTACAAGAGCAATGAGCTTTAATCCATTAAAAATCTCGTCTAACGGTAATATGTATTTTGTAATATTTCCAGATCAGCCTCAGAAACACTGTCAGTCTCAACAAGTATGATCATGTCTTCTGTTAAAAAGGACTGTGGACATATTGTATGTATCAATCAGTGCTTGGTATCTTCCTGCTGTCCCTGCTGCTCTGAGGGTTCACTCAATCATTAACCTAATCTACTTACCGAAAAACTCCCACTCACAGTGTTTGCATGAGAACTGGACGATAAGCTATTTGAAGTTGAATGTGGTGATGGGACGATCATTGACATGGACTCGACTGTTTGCTCATCTGTGGCTGCCTTTGATTCTTCAGGAAATCAGGAGGCAAATAGCAGAGTGAAGAGCAATGATTGAGTTCAATGATTGAGTTCCCATCTTTAAGTTGAAGTTACATTTTCCAAGCTGGCCTCCCAGTGATGGGCCTGATTTGTAAAATGTCGTCCCCCAATGTCCATATTTTTTAATAGCTGGCTAGCAATTACATTAGCAGGAGTGAGCGAGTTGTCTAGTAAATCAAAATATTAAAAGAAATGATAAACAACAAATTGAGCTTATTTATTTTAAACGCAAATCATGTGTACATCATAATGTAGCCAGACATGCAGCGAGGCACAGAGCATGAGCCAATGTCTGCAGGCTGCAGAGCTTTCTGTTCTATCAGCCAATGAAATTCTTCAGATTGTCATGGCAAGCATTGTTCTTTTTTAAGTGTTAGCTTGTTCACTAGGTTAGTCTGACTTCACTTGATCATGACAAAGAGGATTTCGCCAACAATGAAAATAGGAGATCTGCGAGTTATGGCTTTTGAGCGTCTAAGAAAAAATAAATATGACTAATAAAATACAGATATATAGCACTGTGAAACTGGTTTACTAAAGTTACTACAAATTAGAAAAAGTGTATTAATTAAACTTGTCATTTTTAGGTTGCACAAATGTTATAACATAAATATAGCCTAACACAATTTGTAAGTAAACTTAACAATTAGATGGTAAACATAAATTAATTAAGATTTACAGCTATATTTACTCAAAATTTCCAAGGCAATCGTGGCAGGGATTATAAATTGCTAATTAATGTGGTGAGGTCATCATGAAATAAATGAAAGAAAAAATAATGTCCACTGTTATGAATTGTGTCAGGCAAGCAAATCCCATATTAGTTTACAAAATGTTATCCAAAACATATGATCACCTCATAAATTTCGATATAATTTTTCAGACTTTACCACATAATAGCATTTCCCCAATTCATTGTCTATGGAGGAGCCTTTTTACCCTATCACATCAAAAAACTGAGTTTAAGCACTTACGTTTTTTGGAGAGAGTTATTTATTTTTTCTAATATTTTAGGGCTGAAGTTGCCAATGCCAGTTACACATATATATCGTTATCCATCATATCAAAAAAATAAAAATATAAAAATATATATCTGTAAATTAAGGATCTCATTACAATAATAGAATAAAACATTGAATCTACCAACAGGATCCAATTTTAAACCAAACATGCATGGATTATTTTTGCTGTTTAAAAACTGAAATTAGAAGCCTAGTTTTGTTTGCATTTTTTAAAAGAAATAATCAGTGCCATAACTAAACTAAAACTGGATGACTAATCTGTGGAATGACTGAAGCTTGTATAAAATAATAATAATTATTATACTAATGTGGAAGCTCTCTGAGGCCCCTCTTACCCATTAAAGGTACAAAATGATTTGGTCCAGCCCTGCACTGGGATTCTCTCCAAACGCAAGTGAAGCCTGATGAGTAACTTATGCTGCTAAAAGAGCAAAATAAATGGCCATGTCTTTCCCCAAGGAAGATAAATAGGCATTTCAAAAAGAAAGAAAGAAAGAAAAAAAATGTATATTTAAAAGATGTGTGAGACAGACATGGATCAGGGGTAAGAGACGGCTGATGCATGGGGCCCAGCATTTGTTGCTATGGCCTTGTCTGTATATCAAGCTGGGGACGTGAATACAGCAGGTCTACAAAAAACTCCTTTCAATTTCATGTCCACTACACCATTTAAAATAAGGGTTCATGTTAGAACTTAATGTGATTCCCATTGTGATGCCGTATGGGAACTCTTTTCAGGTTCTGCAAGGAACTATTATCGCTTCTTAAAAGAACCACTTATAATCAAGTTTTAAAATACATTTTGTTTAGCTGTTCTCTAAAGAACCAATGTAATTTAGTGCTTTAGAAAACCAATACCAGGTCTAAGACATAATTCTTAAGGAGCTTTTTATTGATTGTTAAACAGAAAAAGGTTCTTCACAGCATTGAGAGTGCTGCGATGTTTGACTTAAAGAACTATTTGTTTTGCATTCAGTTCTCCAAAAAACTTAAATGGAAAGAAAATATTCTTAAGCATTAAAAGGTTCTCCAGAGCACTTGTCAAGAACCAGTTTTCCTTAGAATGTAGGATAAAGGCACAGCCATGCGAAATATGGTTTCTTATTTGCGTTTGAATACTTTACTATAACCATCATATTATGAGGGGTTCCTTATACAAAAGCTCTAACTTTGTTTAAATCTTTTTTCTAATGTGTCAAATTGTTTTGTTATTCTAAGTATAATAAAGATTTATTGCTTTCCTTGAATTTTAGGCTAACTTCATTTATCGCAGACACTGACAGGATTCGGCTCATATGTATGCCTACCAGCTCAAGCCACATTTCACAAGTTTGAATATGTTTGTATATGTTAGAGATGTGGACATTGCATCTTTGATGGATCCTATCGTGACGTATCTCTGTAAACAGATAAAATTGGACCCTGAAAAATCCGGAATCTGGATACCCATCGATGAAATATACATAAAATATCCTACAATGTAATCTGCTTAAGATCTATGTGTAGGATCTTTTCATATATTA
>NW_024618074.1:0-1874 GCF_008729295.1 Plectropomus leopardus | reverse complement strand
AAATTAAAAAAGGGGAAAAAGGGAGCTGGTATGATGGTGCATGTATGTATGTATGTGTGTGTGTATGTATATATATATATACACACACACACACACACATACATACAAATGTATATTTATGTAAACTGCAACAGTCCGACAATAAAGTATATTTTTTTTAAAAATCCTCTTTTGATAAAGCAAGTCTAGCTGTGCTCTCTTGCATCCGCCACCATTGCAGAAACCATATTTGCACTGAATTGTTTATTCCTGCAGCGTTTTGTCTGCAGGTACTAGTATAATGACACTCATGTTTGTGCCTTGTCGGAATCACAGGCACAGTTTGCCAAATATCATCTTTGGTTACGCCAATGGTTTGTCCCTCAGATGCGGCTTCTATTTAGACCGAGGCGGTCAGACGGAGACGTGGAGTTATAAATGTATTTTGCCTCAAAGCGTGACAGATAGCTTTGATAGATGGATGGGGAGATGTGCACGTGCATGTACCTTATTTTCACCTCATATGTGCATTAGCATGTGTGAATGTGTTTGCATGTGTAAATAAACAGAGAGCTATTCTTGATAAAGATGTATGAACTGCAATATGTTCCGTATACTGATGTACTTTCATACTACTTCCTATACAGTCGTCACATGCAGATAAAAATAAAATTGTAAAAAAGAAATGTGAATTATGATGTGGTGCAACCACAATGCTTCACTATGTGTTTTTACTGATAAATGCAACACACTCAAACTACTGACTTTACTCTCTTTTTATGCTGCTTTCTTTATCCCTACTTTCTCTCAGTATTTTAACAAAAATGCTACTTTTTGTCCCCCTAAATTCTGCCTCTCCTCTCTGCATCTTTCGTCAGACTCAGTTTTTTAGTATCCTCAAACAAACAAAGACGACACACTGTTGGTCACTGCTCCAGTTTGTCCTCAGCCAATAAAAGCAGCTCTTCCAACAAGTGAATGAGCGAAACAAAAATAGCCACAGACTCACCAAACACAGAGGACAATTGTTTGGTGCTGCGCATTGTTTGAAGTGGCATTGAGTGCAGTTTCCACTCCAAACATTCAACACCGCTGCTCACACAGATACACACAGTGACCTTCCTCTGTCTGTGTATCCACACATCACTCTGTTTGTGTGAATGAGCTTTTATATATTCTGTCTATTTCAAATGAGGCTGATGAGTATAGTATGAGCAACTGTTGATCTAATTAATTGTGCATATATTTGGCCTGTCATATTTTATTTTATTAAACAAAACATACTAATATAAAACATACTAATAATATTTCTAAAAAGGTAACCGTCTGATTGAGCCACATTCTGAATCTGAAATCCAGAGTCAGACACACAGACTTTATGAATCTTTTGTAGCCATGTATGATCCTGCCTGGTTTCTGATATTCACCTAAAAATGCCAACATGATGTTGTCTATAATCACATTAAAGTCTGTAATATGAGACCAATATAGAGAGCTGACAACATGATGTGCAGGACTAGCCTCCACTGTACAGAAGTAAGCATGTTCACGAGGTCAAAAACTTTGTAATTTAAAAGAAACAGTGGTTCATTTGTGAGCACAGAAAAATCTACAGAAAATGCACCAACATGACATTGTAACTTGATTTTATCCACTTTTCTAAAATTACAAAATTAATTATTAATTAAGTCTTTTTAAAAATATTTTTGTAGATGTTATCTTTGCATAGTTCAGACTGTCTGAACTAACTCAGACCGTGAGTTTTAGCCCATGAGGGTTTAATGCTTAAAAATTTGAATGCCATTACTTTAAAGATATTCTACTCAAGTACAAGGTGAAAGAAACTTTTTCTCAAACAAAAGTCAAAAGTAGGTCACTTAAAATGTACTCAGAAA
>NW_024618073.1:0-3588 GCF_008729295.1 Plectropomus leopardus | reverse complement strand
CAAACTATTTCTGCAAAGACATTTTGTGATCCATCTCAGCCAACTGTCACACAGTCATTTGCAATGCAAATTAAGTTAAGCCCTAAGGGGGCCTAAGGGACCTGAGGGTCATTGTAATACATAACAGTAGTAATACTGTATACCATGAAACCATATTTTTCTGAGACAGTTATTGTACTTGAAAAATCTCAAACTTTTTGGAAGCCTGTTTCCTACATGTTTTGGTGTAGCTGTTTATTGTGGTTGACTAGCAGTTTTAGTCAAGTAAAACATGCCATTATTTTCCTTCCATGGTGACACTACAGGTGCTTACATACTGTGTTCATCGCAGCATGAATACCGAACAGCCACGCCAGGAAGAAAGGTGTCTTCCTTCCTACAACTAATCAACCATTTGCCAAACTCTCTGCATTTAATTTGATATGGAAGAGACGATTAAGAGGAGCAGGAGGCATGACTGCACTGACAGCACTGTGTGAATTCTTTCTCCGCTTTCACCCATTATTCCCCAACAGAAAAGCTGGAGACATACAGCAACAAGGTTAAGTGCCTGGTCTTTTTCTTTCTTTTTTTTTTTTTAAGAGAAAAAAAGATGAGCCTCTTATACTGCCTGAGACCATGAAAGACTTAAATTACTATAAGAGCATCTATATCTGTGGTATGAAATTGAAGGAAATTAAAACCTGAAGTTAAAAGCCTATATGGTGAGGCTGGGGAGGCTGAGATAGCTTTACCGGACTGCTGCAATGAAATCATGCCTTTGTGTGGCTGTTTTTTTTTTTTTTTTGTGCAGTTTTGGGAGCAGGCTCGCACACTGAAGGTGCACACTGACTGAAGGTGCACACGTGGACACATTGTCAGGATGTCCAGGGTTCACACGTTAGAGCAGGTGTTTTTGTGTTGTGAAATCGAGGTGAAAGAGACACACTGGTTGTTCTGGAGGAAGGAGAGAGAGAGTGAGAGAGTGAAAATGAAAGGGAGGGAGAGAGAGAAAGAGGGAGAGTCAAGGTCAGAGAGTAATTAGGCTTTTTCTGTCAGACCAGGAAACTGTCAAGCCTTGGGGATGAAAAGTGATTATATGGGAGTATGAGAGTAATTGAATTCTGTTGCAGAGCAGAGAGAATGGATGGGAAAGAGGGGAAAGAAGAGAAAAAGGATGAACATGATATCAGCAGTAGCTTCCAGTTGTCTTTTCTTTATTTTGAATTTACACCGATGATGCAAAGAATAGCTAGACAAGTGAATATGAACCTTTGTGGTGAAGAAGTGTGCATTTCCTTTACTTAAGTAAAAGTCATACCACTCTGAAAGTACTCTTGTTACAAGTAAAAGTCGTACATTGAAAATGTTACTTCTGCAAAAGCAAGTATTATCAAGAAAATATACTTTGCATTAAAAGTAAAAGTACCCAATGCATAAACATCTTTAAAAAAAACAACAAAATAAACACCCCAAAAGCTCAAGTTTAAAAGATAATAAAAAAGCCCCCCAAAAATGAAACATTATTTAAGGGGAAAAAAAAGAAAAAACACCTCCGAAATTCAAATTTATAAAAAGTAAAAAAAAAACATAAAACCCCTTAATTTTGCAAAAAAAACACTCAAAAATTATAAAGAAATGAGAAAAATACACCCCAAACCCTTAATCATTAAAGAGAGAGAAAAAAACACCCCAAAAAACTCTAAATTTTAAGATAACAGGGGAAACACACAAAAAACCTAAACCATTACAAAAAGGAAAAAACACCATAATAAAATTATAATAAACACACAAACAAAACACCACCAAAATGTGAAAATTATTTTTAAAAAAATATAAATTTAAAAAGTTGGTGGATAATTTTCTGTCAGTTGACTAATTGATAAATTGTTGCGGCTGCTTGATGACTTATTTTGACAAAATACAGTTCAGTTCACCATAAACTGACGTACAAAAATTCACTAGACTGCAGAAAATTTTCAAAATTTCCTTTTGGAGGACCCCCACACTCCCCGCCTCATATGTGTCCCTCCAGTGTTAAAATGAAACCTATGTCCTCTATGATGCTGCTTTCTACTAAACAAAACTACAGTTAACATGCCTTTTAAACTGTACACAGCCATTTGTTTCATTACACAGTTTTCTGCAAAAAAAATGCTTTCATCTCCTTCTGTTATTTGAGCTGCACACAAATAATTGGACAGATGTGTGTGCCAGAACATATGCAGTTTGTCTTGTGTGGCAAAAAATGCATGATGTGAAATTGACACAGAATCACAGCGTATTAACACTAATCAGTGGTGGCAGAGATTCAATCATCTGTCAGCCATCTTGTTATACAGTAGCTGCAGGAGCAAAACAAATAAATAGAGGATGTCTCTGGGTGAAATGTCCTGCGAGGTTTGTGTTATGAGTAACTGCACACTCACTGGAACTTGTATTTTTATGTAGGAAAACTGATATTTTGCATGTTTTTGTTGCTTCCATTTCATAAGCAGCACAGTGCATCCTCTGTGCGAGCAAAACATCAAGCTGGACTTCAGTAAAGTAACCTCTGTGCACGTGTTGTTGGCTGGATATAATTCACGAGTGCTTCACAGTTCAATTAGAAGTCATGAATAAGAGAGATATGTGGGTGTGAAAAATCCCTGAGGCTGGTGTTTACTCCTCTAATGAACAGTTTGACCACCATGCCTTTGAAAAAAAGATCTGTGCATACCAACATTATGATCTCTTTAGTCCAGATCGCAGATTATTAGTGACTTAATGTGCATAACTACAAACAATTGGGTAGAAAGTGAGTAAGATATGATTATTCATGAATGAGTTATCAATACTTATGACTTCTTATTACCAAAGGATAAACCAGCCAAAGGGAATTTCACATTTCGGCTACCCGAAATTTGCTCTTAATAGTGGTTTGTAACTGATCTAAAGAGCAACATGAAACTATTTAACTACCAACACAGATGTGGATTTTAGTCAGGCTGGAGTCACAGATTTTATTGTTTTAGACTCAGCTTCAGAAAATCGAAGAGGACTTGGACTGCTCAGTGACTTTTGTTCCCAGGTTTCTTTTTTAAAGAAACCAAACCAATTTACTCACAGTTCAAAGGTTTAAATATTTGTGAAAGGTGTCTGAAAGCAGCAAAAGAAAAGTGACGTCCCTGAAGGTTTCAAAGGGTCAAGATCCAAGTAAAACCTTTAAAAAACACACTCATGATTTTTGTAAATCCGAGGCGGTTCAGGCATCTGATCAGGATGCCTCCTGGGTGCCTCCCTTTAGAGGTGTCACGTCCAACTGGTAGGAGGGCCCGAGGCAGACCAAGAACACGCTGGAGGGATTACATACCTCGTTGGGCCTGGGAACGCCTTGGGGCTCCCCAGGAGGAGCTGGAAAGCGTTGCTGGGGAGAGAGACGTCTGGAGTGCTTTGCTTAGTCTGCTGCCCCTCGACTCTGCCTCGGGTAAACAAGCGGCAGTGGATAGATGGATGTTAAAATGACATATTTGGTCTAGAGCTAATTATGACTTTTTCAGGACTTGAAACTCGGCACTTGTCAATCTTGACTCTGGACTTGCTTGTCTTGACTTTGGACTTAAGTGCAAA
>NW_024618072.1:0-1820 GCF_008729295.1 Plectropomus leopardus | reverse complement strand
CTGGAACAAACTACCAGAAAATATCAGGTCTGCTGAGAGTCTGAGTTCTTTTAAGTCAAGGTTAAAGACTCACCTGTTCACTGCTGCCTTTGACTAAAAGGCTTTTTACTTTTTAAATTTTATATTTTACTTCGAAACTCTGCACTGCAACTCTTATTTCAATATATGTGTTTTTATATTTTTTGGTTTTATCTGTTGTTTTCCCACTTGCTTTTTTTAATCACCTTTTACATGCTTCTTTTCTAATGTTTAAATGTGTTTCCTTTCCTCCTGTTGTTGTATTTCAATGTTCTGTGTGAAGCACCTTGAATTGCCTTGTTGCTGAAATGTGCTATACAAATAAACTTGCCTTGCCTTGCCTTACAAAACGAACTGGCACAGAGGGAAGGGAAAGAGGAGACTAAATACACAAAGGAGGGGGGAGACAAAAAGATGCAGGTGGAGATAATCAAACAGGTGACACACATCAGGAGAGGACACAGAAGGAGAGGACCTGAAATGAGAGTGAGTAACAAAATAAAACAGGAAAACGCAAGACATGAAACATGAGGAAAAAATAAAAAGGGGAACTTAACTAGCCTGGAAATGTGACATAATTTGTACCAAAATCCGAAATGGCTACCTGTGGGGACCAAGACACTGGACATGTGGCAAGTGCTGTTATTTTATTCTCTTCATTGTATTTTGGGAGGATATTTTTTGATGAAATATTATTTTTTAGGCATGATTTAACAAATCACAGGCTTGATGAGCTTTTATGAACCTGACCAGAAGTACGGCTAGAAATCCTTAATTTGTTAAAAGGATGGAAGAAAAGGAAAGATGCTGGGGTCATGACAATGACAAGCGTTTATCTCAGTGGGAAAATGATTGTTTTCTGCAAACTTCATGGTGATCACCCATTTCAATTATGAGATAACTGGTGTGCACAGTTAATCGTCTGCCCTGTTCACATATACATACTCAGAAACTGGAGACCTGACAGGACATCATGCATTGCTAATGGACCTTTTTAAAAATGCTTGTACTGCCCACCACCACTCAAATAATTGAAGTTGAGTCAGTGGTGTGATGTGTCCACAGTATGGGAAAGTTAGGATAGGTACCACTTTCTCTCTTCTGTTTAACATCTACATGCTTCCGCTGGCTCAGATTATGGAACACAACGAAAAGTGTTACCATAATTGTGCAAATGACACACATATTTACATAACGATATTAACAGGGAAATATTGTCCGATACAAGCTCTAACTGAGTGCATTGAAAAATCAGCAATGAATGTGCCAAAATTTCCTTCAGTTAAACAAAGACAAAACTGAGGTGTTTTTCAAGCCTAGCAGTTACAACTAAGTCATCTTGAGAACCACAGAGGAAGCCAGAAATCTTGCTGTATGCGTGGACTCAGATCTGAAGCCCACCATCACCTTTAAGAACATATCAAGGATAAAATGACTTATGTATCAACAGGATTAGGGGACAACTTGTCCATGCATTTATCTTCAGTAGACTTGGCCACTGTAGCAGTGTCCTTACAGGTCTCACAAAAAAAACATCAGACAGCTGTAGCTGATTCAGAACACTGCTGCTCGAATCCCAACAGTGATCAGAGGAAAATGAAACCACTGAAACCATTATTTACAACTACTGGGAAACATATATTAATACTATATACCAGTATTCCCTATCACTTTCAGTGGTAGGTTAAACAAGTTTGCAAATTTTGAGCTTATGATATGGTACAAATAGAGTGTACGTATATACATGTGCATATACATATATGTGTGGATATAGACACACACACACACACACACACACACAC
>NW_024618071.1:0-2065 GCF_008729295.1 Plectropomus leopardus | reverse complement strand
TTTAAGATTTAATTTTCTCCTGAATGGAGAATGGTGCCCCTTTTACTTTAACGAGTGCAAAATCCAAATTTTAACATAGTTATTAATAACCGCTACAGTATAATAATGATGATTAGAAATATTGTTTTGGGGATATTTTTAACTGAGCATTAAAAAAAAATCTACCAATTTCTTGCATTTACTGAACATTTCTTACCAAGTTGCTGTTGGGCTTCCCCCCCCATGTTTTCAAAAGAAATCAAGCCAGTTTGTGCGGGTTTGTGTGGGCGTCGGAAAGCAGCACAAGGGAACTGATGTTGATTGTGCTCTCAAAGGGTTAATACTTAAATATTTGCACCCAGTGCCATCACAGGAAGTTATGTGGTCGCAGTAAAAGATGAATTAAGAGTTTGGGCATTGGTAGTCATGGCCATGGCTGTACTTAGTTTTAGCACTATGCTAGCGCTGGAGAAGTGACTATAAGACAAAAAAAAAAAAAACACACTGTGTTGTTTGTATTTCATTTGTAATATTCACAATCGTCTTGGGCATTGCTATGCCCAGGCTGCAGTGACAGTGCCCTTGCAAAAATAGTGTTGAGAGATGGCGTGAGGGCAGGAGAAATCTGTCTGATATAAACAGCCTGTGGCAGACTTCTATGCACAGTCTGCATCTCATGAGTTGGACTAGGGCTAAAGTGAATGTAGTGTTTTCAGCCTTTATGTCAGGGACCAGAATTGAGCTGCACTCTGACATCTCTCCACAACAGTCACACATGCCAACAGGTCCTGAGTGTGACTGTATGTATTTACAGCCACAGTTTTTCTTTTTTTTTCTTAATTTGTGTAGTTTCAATTTTTTTCTGACCCTGGCCCACTGTTGCCCATTGGATGAAAAAAAAAAAACTAACTTCATATGGAGTTTTACAGACTTGTGCTTTTCCACTCCCCATACCTAAAATGTGACTCATAGCCTGTGGTGGTCAATACCTGAGTGCGAATCTATGTATTACGTAATTATCAAAGGAAAACATGCATCTGCAAGTCCTCATCACAAACTCACAAACAGCTTGTGCAGTCCCTCCCCCTCCAAGAATCTACAGTTTTAGTAAATAAACGAATTCCTGCATCAGTGCGGTGTGGCATGGAGGCGGTCAACTTGTGGCACTATTGAGGTGTTATGAGGCCAATGTTGCTTTGATAGCTGCCATCAGCTTGTCTGTATTTTTGGGTCTGGTGTTTCTCATCTTCCTCTTTACAATACCCTATAGAGTCTCTATGGGGTTTAAGGCGAGTTGGCTGGCCAGTCAAGCACAGAGATATCATGGTCAGCTAACCATTTGGAAGTAGTTTTGGCACTGTGGGCACATGCCAAGTCCTGCTGGAAAAGAAATCTGCATCTCCGTAAAGCTTTTCAGCAGATGGAAGCATGAAGTGCTCTAAAAACTCTTGGTGGACAGTTGCATTAACTTTGGACTTGATAAAACACAGTGGACCAACACCAGAAGATGACATAAATCATTACTGACTGCAGAAACAAGCTGTACTTCAAACACTTTGGATTCTGTGCCTCCCCACTCTTCCTCCAGACTCTAGGACCTTGATTTCCAAATAAAAAGAAAGAATTGCTCTTATCTGAAAAAAGGACTTTGGAGGACAGAGCAGCAGTCCAGTTGTTCTTCTCCTTGGCCCGGGTAAGACGCCTCTGATGTTGTCTGTGGTTCAGGAGTGGCTTGACATTAGGAGTGCGATTTCTTTAGCCCTTTTCCCGAAGACATTTGTGTGTGGTGGTTCTTGATGCACCGACACCAGCTTAAGTCCACTCCTTGTGAAGCTCTCTCAAGTTCTTGAATTGACTTTTCTTGACAATCCTCTCAAGCCTGCGGTCATCTCTGTTCCTTGTACACCTTTTCATACCAGTCAACTTTCCATTAATATACTTCAATACAGGACTCTGCGAACAACCAGCCTCTTCAGCAATGACCCTCTGTGGCTTACTGTCCTTGTCAAGGGTGTCCTTGTGACCATCTTCTGGACAACTGTCAAGTCAGCTGTCTTCCCCATGATTGTGGTTGTGTATACTGAAC
>NW_024618070.1:0-1333 GCF_008729295.1 Plectropomus leopardus | reverse complement strand
ATACGATACGATACGATACGATACGATACACTTTAGTTCATGGACTGCAAGTCACCATAAATAGACAATACAATACACAATATATATCTCAATACTTTGAAATCTCCTCTAAACTACTGTAAACTACTAAAATACAAATTATTAAATAAACTACAGTTACAAATAAAGTAACAAGTTAAAGTATTATGGGATTATTTCTACATGAGTCTATACATATGTATATACATACGTGTTTTTGGCATGTATAAGAGAGCGTGTAGGGCTTTATAGTATCCCCCTCCAGAAGTTGCATCATGATGGTGCAGGCGGCAGCCGGTCTATCTCGAGCCATCAGTGGACTGTGTGTGTGTGTATGAAACTTAATTTATTGACTAACATGCATAACCGGTCATAAATTTTCTCTGCGGTTAACTGCTTAACATCGCTACACTGCAGGGCTGAAACTAAAAGTTATTTTCATCATAGATTATTTTTTAAATGTTTCCAAAAGCTCAAAGCAGTGTCAGACTGTTAAATCCATTTACATTTGAACAATCTGCCTACCATCAGAGATTTTTGGACACCAATCATACCGTGGTGATTTTCCCTGTTAGTATTTCCAGGTGTATTAGGTAATGTTAATCATTGTGGACAATTATTGACTTTCGTCAGCTATTTTCAGTCTACTGGATTACTTAAAACATTTACTGTAGATTATTCAGAAGCTATACTACATCACAATATTTAAATATCACACTATGAAACTGCAGATACAGTGATAAGAGATTTCATTGTATTTCCCGTGTGTATCCGACTCTGTTCCTGGATTTTCTAAACTCTGAGGCAAACAAATCTTTTATCTCTCCTCTTTCTTTTTCATTAGCAGTGAACCAGGGATTGAATTTTGGATTCAGTAAATAGATTAAACTGTTGTTCAGCGTCTTGAAAACACGACCACACCCTGTGAGAGTGCGTCTCAGACAAACTGGTTACTCTCAAGATAAACATCGCTGCACCATGGAAACTTAATGTCCTGCTGGGAAGACTCGCCCAGTTCATCCCTCTGTCCTCCTGTCTGCATCAGCGTCTCTCTGTCCTCTCTCCTCCTATGCGTCCATTCACCTCGTCCCTTTCTACCCACAAAGCATACTGTCTGTATCATCTATAGGTCCTAATATGTCACATGATACGAATCACAATATTAACCCTTCGGGGCAACTTACATATTACACACGCTCATATCACTACGCACAAAATCTGCTTTTCCAAAAAAAAGTAATTATAAAATCAAGCTTTAAAAAATATTATACATGAATATTATTTTTTTACTTTTACTGAGATTTTTTTAACCATC
>NW_024618069.1:0-2501 GCF_008729295.1 Plectropomus leopardus | reverse complement strand
ATATACTTTGTTTTCACATGATTATGTTCTTATAGATGTTTTTAAATAGATTTATATTGGTGGGGGTTCCTACTGTATGACAGAAGGTTTATTGAATATGCAGATTTAACCCGCACCACTCATTCTCCCTGTAATCTAGCTGTCCCTTAATACTTGATTAACTGTGTCCTGTAGCCATAAAAACATACCATTTACATTCTTTGTCTTAAACACCCTTCCCCCTCGAAAAAATTTGGTGTCACCACCAGATTTTGGTCAAATTGTCCGTTGCAAATAATTCTTCTTGTGGTCAGAGTGCCATATTTATGCCGCGTTTGAGGGTAAGCGAGTGCCAGGAAGACTGTCTCCACTGTGACGACGTGGCCTCGACCGTCTAGTTTCCTTTTTAAAGACAAACACTAAGTATTATCTGTTCGACAAAGGAACTATTTGATCCAGATCTGATCGATGCCCCAATACCTGCTCCCGCCTTTCACACACACTAAGCTCGAAGCCGACCCATGCAATACGGTCCCGTTCCTGTTCCTCACCTCTGGGCCCGCGCCGAGCGCACTGATGTCAAGATCTCCTGCTTCACACTGTGATTTCTGCCTTCTTCCCTTCATCCTGGACCTGGCTGTCACTGCTGCAGTTCAACACGAGACTGAAGGGGGGTCATGTGACAGAGGCGACATGATGGAATATCGGAGGGGGCGATGCTGCCGTGCACGAGGTGCGACAGGGCGCCCGGACGACACGAGGATCTTGTTTTTTCAAAGGAAAATATATTTGAAAGTCTGTGGCAGTACAGCACACAATGAAGGAAACTGAAGACGGAACTGCAAGACGAGGATATACGAATGTTTACGAGACATTAGGGTTTTTTTTGAGAACATTTTGTGTGTGAATATTTGTATACTGTAGAAGAATTAATAAAAAAAAAATGGAGGCATTGGAGATGTTTCAGAGTGGTGTTTGCTGGTTGGTTACATTTTATACAAGGCCAAAACTGAGAAAAACGGCTTTAAAGTTTTTGACTTGTCCAGAGAAATGTGTTACAGGTATAAAAGTGGTTACTTTTATAAAAGTATAAAAGGTATAAAAGAGGTATGCAAGGCCCCCAAAAATACTCTTTAATTGTAATTACTGTACTTTGCCTTGTGTATCAATTTAAACAGCGACAAAGCTAATGGGAAGGCAAAGTGCAGTAACTACCAGGTATCGGCAATATGCACCTAAAATAAAATCATGAATATTGTAGAATACATTAAATTTAATAATGTAATAATCTAATTTAATGATTTATTTTAAAAAACTGGAGCATCGGAGATGTTTCAGGGTCATGTTTGCTGGTTGGTTTAATTTTTTATGCTGCAAACAGCAAAACAGTTTTTTGACTGTCCAGGGAAATTCAAAACATGCCCTAAAACCATGACCCCAAAAATGCCCTAAAACTCTGATTACTGCACTCTGCCTTGTATTACCTTAACCCTTTCACACCTGGGTCAACATCAGTTTTTGTTGTGTGATATTCAGATGCTTTTCAAAACTACTGAAACCTTTGTTTTGACTAACATTATAGTAACTGCAGTTAGCCTTTGTATGGCAGCACTGTTCTCTATACATTTGAAGAAAAAAAA
Organism: Plectropomus leopardus; assembly: GCF_008729295.1. Classification (NCBI taxonomy): domain Eukaryota; kingdom Metazoa; phylum Chordata; class Actinopteri; order Perciformes; family Serranidae; genus Plectropomus; species Plectropomus leopardus. Next base: position 882 of record NW_024618069.1, on the reverse strand, counting down.
GTAGATTTTGAGCTTATTAAGTTCGTTTTTGAGTTTTAACAGCTGTGTGTTAATTGTCACTGAGCATCTAGTTTTTCAGAATCTCTAAACTTGATCAGGACTTGTTTCCTGCAGAAAACCGTCCTGACCCTCTGTTTGCAGCCCCGCATCCTCCTCGTTGCAGAGTGCAGACGTGTGGGAAAAAATATCATTCTGACACCTCATTTGTCTTGAGAGTGAGGGAACCGTGATACACAGAAGAGAAGCATGCATGATTGCTTTATCAATATAAAGTGAACGTGATGAAACTTGAGTTGATGGTTCATCAATTCGGCACACTAGGAGGGGAGCGGGGACGTCTGCCGGTGATGAATGTGTTGTTTGGGCACTACTGTACACAGCCAACCTCATTGGTTCCCAACTCAAAGATGCAGATATTGTCACGGCCACATGGTGGCAGCAGTGCATCATGGGAAAACAACCATATCAGCCACTCCCTGACTGTGAAACCTACAGTCAGTGGATGTTTGCTGAGGACTGTGACAAACCAGAATCAAACTAGTTTTTACTCATCAAGTTTGCATTTCATGTTTCAAAGACCGTTTCACAGTCATTTATAATTAAATTTAAGATTTTTACACGAAGAATGTTTTTGTAGTATATATGTGGTCCTATACAGAGGTAGGTTTTATGAAGGAATATAGTTATTAGAGTGAGAAAAAAAATTGAATAAATAAACAACATTAAAGGTATTAAAAGAAAGTAGTAGAAGTATAGACCAAAAAAGTGTAGGCTGAGGCTTAATCTTATAGTACCTACTTTTTCTTTACTTATTATATACTCTGGAGTAACTCATTCGTTGTGCAAAAGAAAAGCAATAACAAAAACAAACATTAAAAAAAA
>NW_024618068.1:0-1360 GCF_008729295.1 Plectropomus leopardus | reverse complement strand
ACTTCATGAATCAGCTGTTCTCTGTCCATTGCGGTGCTTTCAAAGTGAGTAACAGGAAGAAATAGAAGCAAATGACAAAAATTCAGCTCTAAGAGCCGGTTCACACTGCAGTGGTTCTTGCATGAAACAATAAACTTTTGTTGTAGTTTGGCCTTTTTTTCCACATGAAATCACCAGTTTAAGCTCAAAAACTGAAAAACTGTAAATTGATCGAACTCGCCTTCATCTTGTAGTTGGTCACATGTTCAGCAGACCAACTCTCCCTTTGACAGACGTCTTCACAGCGGATGTACAGCGAGAGCTGTGTTTAATTTCAGCTGCTGTCACTAAGTTTTTCCCCGTGTGTGTTTTGTCTCGCTCAGCTTTGACGACCACGATCCAGCGGTGATCCACGAGAACGCCACCCAGTCCGAAGTTCTGGTTCCAATCCGTCTGGACATGGAGATCGAGGGACAGAAGCTCAGAGACGCTTTCACCTGGAATATGAATGGTAACGTCCCATCGTCACTTTCGTTCAGCTCAGTAAAGCATGGCATCAGAGCAAAGACAAATGTTTCTCCTCCTTTTTTCAAATTTCCAGAGAAGCTGATGACGCCTGAGATGTTCGCCGAGATCCTTTGCGACGACCTGGACCTCAACCCGCTGGCCTTTGTCCCCGCCATCGCCTCCGCCATCCGACAGCAGATTGAGTCCTATCCGACAGACAGCATCCTAGAGGAGCAGACGGACCAAAGGGTCATCATCAAGGTGACGCTCTTTAAAAAAATATTCACACAGTTTAGTGGAGCTACATTTATAACACGATCAGGCCATTTAACGTGACTCCTGTCCTTGTCCCAGTACGAAAGCGAGAATCCATTTATTCACAAAGTATGTTTGACTCTGATGTTCTCTGATGCCCTCTTTCAGCTAGTTGCTATACACCAGGGGTATTCAACTGAAATTCAAAGGGGTCCAGTTGCTAAAATTTCCTCCCAGGAAAGGTCCGAACCTCATACCCAAAATCAGAATCACGATTAATTGAAGTTAAAGTTTGGTCCGGATCCGGACTGCGATCCACCAGTTGGTGATGCCTGGTTTACAGGTATGACCCAGAGGTACGGTCGCTATTAATAGCCACCTTGTATTGGTCGCGCGCAATGACAGGTTTTTTGTTGGAAAACCTCGCAGGAGCGTGACAGTTTGTGAAACTGCTTCAGCTGGAGCGGGCTGTTGGACATGTCCGCACTGAAGCGGGCTTTCGGACATATAATAATAATATAACAATAATAATCGCACGACAAGCGGGCTGTCGGACATGTCCACTTGCTTGAATGGACTGTTGGACATGTCCACACTGGAACAGGCTCTTGGTTATGTC
>NW_024618067.1:0-1802 GCF_008729295.1 Plectropomus leopardus | reverse complement strand
GAAACCATGGCAACACGGGACAAGTCAACGCAGTTTATGATAACTATTATGGGTTATATTTATCGGCCAAAAACGTTATTATCGGAATTATCGGTATGACATCATAAGTCCCATTATCAGGCCGATAATTATCGTGCATCCCTAATTTAAAGTTATCTGCGCCTCCGTTTGTTCACGCGTGGACACACACGCTGTTCACATGTTAATGTGTTAATGTCATTTCAGTTATTACACACAACACATTTCCAGGATTTGTGTGTGTGTCCGTGTGTGTGTCTGTGTCCGTGTGTGTGTGTGTGTGTGTTTGTGTCTGTGTGTGTGTGTGTCTGTGTCCATGTGTGTCCGTGTGTGTCCGTGTGTGTGTCTGTGTCCGTGTCTGTGTGTGTGTGTGTGTGTGTCCGTGTGTGTCCGTGTGTGTGTGTTACCTGTGCCGCCTGGGCTGGAGGGACATTCAGGGTTGCTGCTGTGCTCTCTGTGAGCCGGCGACTCGGCCCTCTGTGACTCTGAACACAAACGTCCCTCACCGCGTCTTTAGACGGCGCCTGAACACAACAACAACAACAACAACAACAACATGAACAACAACAACATGAACAGCAGCAGCAGAAGCCGTCGCCGCGCCGCTCGGCTCGTGCAGCTTCTCAGGTGTGAAAGTTTTCTGCTTTTTTGGGATGTTTGTGGGTCTGAGGATTCTGGGAAATCTGCAGCCGTTAAAAAGTATCTGAAATCGTTTATGTTACGTTTAATTTGTATTTGTAATATTAATAATTCAAATGTTTTTATTATTTATATTAAGGAGTTAAAATGAGCACAAGCTGAAATCTCTGAACCTGAATCAACGTCAGTTTTGAGTTTTTCTCGCTGTGCTCTGACGCCTGTCATGAGCACTTTAACCTTTTAAGCCCCAAAACTGGTTGGAAAAAGTCTGTAAGCAACTTGTCAAAAAATATCCTGCAAATTGCAAAAATTAGTTGATTTGGAAAACTATTTTCAAAAAGCTAAAATAATGTGTTTTTTATGGATGAGGTTTATTTTTGTGGTCAGCTGCAGTTTTGTTTGAGCTTCAATCTGGAATAAAAACTTCTCCATAAATAATATTAATATTAATCATTATAATAATCCTCAAATATCAGACGGAACACTTTGGATGCAGTTGTACTTGTAGTGGAGTATTTCCGCAGTGTGGTATTAGTACTTTACCAAAGTAAAAATATCCGCTGATATTTGCGTCCCCACAAAAATTCAATAACACAAAATAAAGCCACAACAAACACAATAAATTACAGACAGTTAAATTACTATAATAAAAACGATCAGAAGTGACAAAATAATAGGAAAATGTGATAAATTCTGTTTGACGGTTTAAAGTTCAGACGCTGTTTTTAGGCGCTGAGCCGCCCTGAAGCTCACAGGCTCATTTCAGCCTTTTATTCATATTTCATATTCATAATCAGCAGCAGCGGTTTGATCTTCGGCGCGCAGAGTTTAATAAAAGGAGGAAAACCTTCAGGAGAAGCTGCAGAGCGTCGAAATGTTCGCTGGACACCGCGGCAGCCATGTTGGCATGTGACGGGCAGTCACGTGACAGACAGAGGACGCTGCTGCTCATGGGAAATGAAGTACTATTAAGGAACGCCATGCCATTAAAGTCAGACCAGATTAAATTTTTAGTGTCGCAGAAAACAACAATAAATAAAAATATATACTGTTCAAAGTCAAAACAATACAGCAGTAAAATAGTGTAGCATACAGTATATACATCCTTACAAAATATTTTAATAATAATTATACTTCACTAATAA
>NW_024618066.1:0-6042 GCF_008729295.1 Plectropomus leopardus | reverse complement strand
AGAGAAAGGCACGCTGACACGCAAATGAGGAAAATATTGTTTAGTAATGCCAGCAGAAGTAGTCTTACACTCACCACAGATTACAACTACAAAAAATTTTGTGAGGTTATAACTTTCAAAAACTGCATTGGAACATTTTACCCAAACAAAGAGCACACCATTGGGAAGCCTTGTATATGGTTTAATAAAAATAAACAGGGAAAGAGTTGCAGAAGTCAGGCAGCTGACACTCAGGATGAGGGTGCTGTCTTAGCGCAGGGATTCTCCAGGCTCCACTGAATCCTTTGTAGCTCTTTTGCTGAAAGAGGGAGGGAGAAAACGACAGGAGAGAGGGTTAGACATGGTGTTATAGGCCTGAGTGGGAAACCACTTTGGGAAATGAGGCGTGTTTGTTCCTCAACTTCAGTTATTAAACTTTATTAGTTGTGTTAGGTTTTTTTTCTCATAGTAAATGACACTAATCACACTACTGTTAATATAAGAGAGTAATTTTAATACAAAGTGTAAAACACTGCATGTGAATGCATAACTTAGTCAGATCTGCACTCCAGAGATGAGACTTCATGAGGCTGTGTAATACTGCCCTCTACTGGATTTATACGTTAATGAACAGCATTAAAAAATGCCATTTTCAAAAAACTGCTGAAAACCATTTTAAACCACATAAAATAGCGTACAGAGACACACCATCGCAAAGCATGTTGAAAAAACAGCCCAAAACACCATTAAATAGCATGTCTAAAAATCCACCAAAAAAAAGCAAGGCTATAGTATGGCAAAAATTTCAAAAAATGTCATTTTTTAAAAACTGCTGAAAACCTGTTTAAACCACATAAAATAGTCTGCCGAGACACGCCATAGTAAAGTGTTTTGCAAAAACAGCTCAAAACACCATTAAATAACATATCCAAAAATCCACCCAAAAAAAAAAGCAAGGCTATAGTATGGCAAAAATGTCAAAAAATGCTGTTTTCAAAAAACTGCTGAAAACTATTGTAAACCACATAAAACAGCATGCTGAGACATGCCATAGCAAAGGGTTTTGCAAAAAGAGCTTAAAACACCATTAAATAGCATGTCCAAAAATCCACCAAAAAAGAAGCAAGGCTATAGTATGGCAAAAATGTCAAAAAATGCCATTTTCAAAAAACTGCTGAAAACCATGATAAACCGCCTAAAACAGCATGCTGAGACACGCCGTAGTAATGGGGTTTTACAAAAACAGCTCAGAACACCATTAAATAGCATGTCCAAAAATCCACCAAAAAAAAAAGCAAGGCTATAGTATGGCAAAAATGGCAAAAAATGTCATTTTCTAAAACCTGCTGAAAACCACTTTAAATCACATAAAATAGTGTGCCAAGACACACCATAGCAAAGTGTTTTGCAAAAACAGCTCAAAACACCATTAAATAGCATGTCCAAAAACCCACCCAAAAAAAAAGCAAGGCTATAGTATGGCAAAAATGGCAAAAAATGCCATTTTCAAAAAACTGCTGAAAACCATGATAAACCGCCTAAAACAGCATGCTGAGACACGCCGTAGCAAAGGGTTTTGCAAAAACAGCTCAGAACACCATTAAATAGCATGTCCAAAAATCCACCAAAAAAAAAGGCAAGGCTATAGTATGGCAAAAATGTCAAAAAATGCCATTTTCAAAAAAGTGCTGAAAACCACTTTCAACCACAAAAAATAGTGTGCCGAGACACATCATAGCAAAAGATTTTGCAAAAACGACCAAAAACAACATTAAATAGCATGTCCACAATTCCACCAAAAATGCAAGGCTATAGTATGGCAAAAATGTCAAAAAATGCCATTTTCAAGGAACTGATGAAAACCATTTTAAACCACATAAAACAGCGTGCCGAGACACGCCATAGAATAGGATGTTGCAAAAACAGCCAAAAACAACATTAAATAGCATGTCCACAATTCCACCAAACATGCAAGGCTATAGTATGGCAAAAATGTCAAAAAATGCCATTTTCAAAAAAGTGCTGAAAAGCACCTAAACCACATAAAATAGAGTGCCGAGAAACACCATAGCAACTGATGTTGCAAAAACAGTCAAAAACACCATTAAATAGCATGTCCAAAAATCCACCAAAAATGCATGGCAAAAATGACAAAAAATGCCATTTTCAAAAAGTGCTGAAAACCACTTTCAACCACATAAAATAGTATACCGAGACACACCATAGCAAAAGATTTTGCAAAAACAACCAAAAACAACATTAAATAGCATTTTAAAATATCAACCAAGAATGCAAGGCTATTGTATGGCAAAAATGTCAAAAAATGCCACTTTCAAAAAACTGCTGAAAACCACCACAAAACAGCATGCAGAGAATCACCATAGCAAAGGATGTGGCAAAAACAGCCAAAAACACCCATTAAATAGCATGTCCTAAAATCCACCAAAAATGCAGGGCTATAGTATGGCAAAAATATAAAAAGATGCCATTTTCAAAAAGCTGCTAAAAACCATTTTAAACCACATAAAATAGTGTGCTGAGGCATGCCAGAGCAAAGGTTTTTTGCAAAAACAGCCAAAAACAACATTAAATAGCATGTCCAACAGTCCACCAAAAATGCAAGGCTAAAGTATGGCAAAAATGTCAAAAAATGCCATTTTTAAAAAAACTGCTAAAAACCATTTTAAACCACATAAAATAGTGTATCGAGACACACCATAGCAAAAGATGTTGCAAAAAAACCCAAAAACAACATGAAATAGCATTTTAAAAAATCAACCGAAATGCAAGGCTATAGTATGGCCAAAAATGTCAAAAAATGCAACTTTCAAAAAAACGCTGAAAACCACCAAAACCACATAAAAAAGTGTGCAGAGACCATAGCAAAGCATGTTGCAAAAACAGCCCAAAACACCATTAAATAGCATGTTCAAAAATCTACCAAAAATGCAAGGCTATAGTATGGCAAAAATGTCAAAAATGCCATTTTCAAAAAAACACTGAAAACCACCTAAACCACATAAAAAAGCGTGCAGAGACACACCATAGCAAAGCATGTTGCAAAAAAACCCAAAAACAACATGAAATAGCATGTCCAAAAATCCACCAAAAATGCAAGGCTATAGTATGGCAAAAATGTCAAAAAATGCTGTTTTCAAAAAAGTCCTGAAAACCACTTTAAGCCACATAAAATAGTGTGCTGAGGCACGCCAGAGCAAAGGTTTTTGCAAAAACAGCCAAAAAACAACATTAAATAGCATGTCCAAAAATCCACCAAAAATGCAAGGCTATAGTATGGCAAAAATGTCAAAAAATGCCATTTTCAAAAAAGTCCTGAAAACCATTTTAAACCACATAAAATAGCGTGCAGAGGCACACCATAGCAAAGGATGTTGCAAAAACAGCCAAAAACACAAAAAATAGCATGTCCAAAAATCCACCAAAAATGCAAGGCTACAGTATGGCAAAAATGTCAAAAAATGCTGTTTTCAAAAAAGTCCTGAAAACCACTTTAAGCCACATAAAATAGTGTGCTGAGGCACGCCAGAGCAAAGGTTTTTGTAAAAACAGCCAAAAAACAACATTAAATAGCATGTCCAAAAATCCACCAAAAATGCAAGGCTATAGTATGGCAAAAATGTCAAAAAATGATATAAAATAGCATGTCCAAAATTTCACAGAAATTCATCATTTTCAATAAACTGCTAAAAACCATTAATTATTGCATGTACAGGCATGTTATACTTTACAATATTGAAAAAAACGCCCCAAAACCCACAAAAATAGCATGTTGAAAAAAATGACCAAAAAAGCAGTAGTAGTACGAAGGATCGTTAGTACTGGTCAGTGGTGGATGTGAGTGGCTTGTTTGGGAGGACATATTGACGCCGAGTTGGGCGAGACTCAGAATGTGGGTACCGTCTTTTGTGTGTCCACCTGATCCGATTTCCAAGCCCCAGTCGGCGAGCAGCTTATTAGAGGTGTGGTGGAGGAGTGGTTGAGGTGTTGTGCTGCTCATGTTGTGCTTATGACACATCCAAAAAACAGCTAAAAATGATTTAGTATAGTATTTAGAGGTATGTTATATACAATATTGAAAATAGCATCCAAAAACGGCCCAAAACCACAAAAAATCCCATCTTGAAAAAATGACCAAAGTAGTGATACTATAGTATAGCGAAAAATGTTAAAATATGACATGTCCAAAAAACAGCTGAAAATCACTCCGTATAGCAGGTAGAGGCTTGTTATAGTTTCCAATGTTGAAAAAAACATCCAAAATCATCCAAAAAAACCCATTAAATAGAATGTTGAAAAAATGACCAAAGATGCAATACTATAGTTTGCCGGAAAATGTCGATGGATCATGAATGTCAAGTGAATTGCACTTGACATTGGAGTATGAATGAAAATGGCAAAAATGCCCTACCTCATTGTTGTGGCCATATGCAGTCAACCCACCGGAGGGACAGCTCGCTGCGTCTACGCCAAATCGCTCGTCCTTGGAGATAGGATGGGGAGCTCGGAGCTTGGAGTAGAGCCGCTGCTCCTTGGCATCGAAAGATCCAGCTGAGGTGTTTCTGGCATCTGATCATGATGCCTCCAGGGCGCCTCCCGCCAACCCGGCCCCGGGTAAGTGGAAAAGATTGTGTGGATTGGATGGATGTTGAAAAAACTGTTGAAAAAGAAATAGTATAGGATTTTAAAGGAGGCCATAGTATAGAATTTTCAAAAAACTGTCGAAAAATACACATTATAGTACATTAAAAAAAAATCACAGTACAGTATGTTAAAAAAAGGCATGTTGTAGTATGTTGAAAATTTTGACAAGACTGTCATAGTGTAGTATGTTGAAAAAACTAATCCTATTAGTCATCATCATCATAAGTCACTGTTAAAAAAAAACGTGTACTAGTCAATATTCCTCTGGTACTCTGTAGCAATGTCACAGTGTGGTCTTTCCAGTAAGGCTCGAATACAAACAAGCATAAAATGACAGAATTTGACGTTAATTAGGAATAAAATGTCTTATTCTTTCCAAATGTTTGTCTAAATGTATGAGACAAAACACATGCGAATCTAATAAAGATTATTTATTTCCAGTGTTTGTTGAGGGCGGGCATTGCACCCATGTTTACATGAACACAGGTGAGATGTTCACTCTTTAGAAAGCATTGTCTCATGCAGTTAAAAAGATTACTCTTTTTTTCTCCCAGGTTTTAAGCGCCCATGCATTTTACTGCAATCAAAAAATACAGAGGTGGGAAAAATGAAGTAAAACTAAGGTGAAATAGACAATGATATATTTGAATGCTCTGATGTTGACGTGAGTTTAACTAAAAAAAAGGAAAGACCCCACAACAACAACAACAACAACAAATCTCTGGAATGCCTGTGAGATTTTTTTCTCCTAAAAATATTTCAACTGATGGTAAAAACAGTTTTAAAAAAGGAAAAAAAGAGGCACTTTTTCTTTTTGAGATAAAAACAATGTGTAAAAACTTACTTTTTGGACTATAACTGGACAACGTTTGGAAATAAACTACTGTACCAAGCATTACATACTATAGTATCAGCATTTCATTACTGTTTTTTTCAGTCTTTATTTGATAGAACTATAATAATCTTCCAGTCCACCAAGCTAATATCTGGCTGTTGTAACTTGTGCTGTGAAAAAAAAAAAACTTCCCACAGCACGCAGCTCAGAAAGCAGCCCTCGGTTACATCCACATACTTCAAGTACAGGCAAAATAAAAACATACATATTGTTTTGAAAATGACAATATTGTCACAAGCAACTAGTGTTAGTCCAAAGAGAGTAATACATTCTTCATACCGCTTATAATAGGAAGAACTGAACCATGATTCCTTTAAAAAGAAAGCTTCCTCCTGTGTTCAGTAATAGTCAAGTTAACCCTGTTGCTTATCATTAGTGCTGTAAAACAATCCAGAGTCCATTTCTGTCCCACCGACACAACATAAAGTCACATTCTTGCATTTGCAGGGTTCAATCTTGCAGGAGGAAGTTTAGTCCGTGTCTGTCCCAGTTTGGACAACAAGTCA
>NW_024618065.1:0-1424 GCF_008729295.1 Plectropomus leopardus | reverse complement strand
GAACTTTTTGCAGTGTTATGATATACACTTGGGCCAACCAATCAACAGCACAGCCATATATTGTGCAGATGGGTGGTGTCTGAACTGGGTGGACTGAACCTGTTGTGGCTGTATAACACGCCATTGGATGGCGCCACGTTGAAACACTGCCAATAATGACATGATATAAGAGATGCAAGGGTCCATGTAAGGAGGGCAGGATTGGGAGTGGACGGGTCCAACAAAACCCCAGACCTTTACCATTGAGCTCTTTGCTCGCTTTCTGTCGGAACATAGAGCCAAACCGTGATGTTTTTTCCTAAACCTAACCACTCACCTCTGTTGCCTACACTAACCACCTGTGCCTTGGTAGCCTAATTCCTGACCATGTGGTATCGCTGACATCCTGGCCTTGATTGCAGCTTTCTGGAATCTCAACAGCAGATGCAGGATGATACCTAGAGTATAATATGTAGACAGGGAAGTCCACTGACAAAGTGGCAATATATCATGACTTATAAATGAGAACGTGTTATCATTGTCTACAATGACTTAGACTGCCTTTGAGGCCCAGACACGCTGACATTAAAGAACTAGTGGTAATCAAGACCAACTGTTGCGTTGCCTCAAATTGCCTGTGTCTCAGCCAAAATGTTGCTCTTGAGCACAAGTTAGTACTTCCATTTTGTGAATATGAAAGAAAGACAGATTATAGATGCTAGTTAGCCAGTTTACAATTAAAATCACAACCTGATGGTGAAAGAACAAAACATATTTACCATGCACCAGCAAACAATTACACAAAAAATTTGACACAGTTTCTGCTAAAAAATGAATCTTACTTCATATACTGGTTCGCTCACATGACCTTAGCTGTTTGCTTAACTCACTTCCATTTCTCTTCTCATGCACTTAGCTGAACTGACAATAACAGTGGTTTCATTCACCAATGGCCTTGCAGTCTTAGATGGCTATAAATCTACTCAAGAACCCCCAGCATGGACAGCATAGTGCCAACAATGCTGGACACACTACAAAAAAAAAGGCGGCAGACCAGCATGACTGCTGCGTCTACATATTACGTTTTTGGTAGCCTTATGCCTCTGCTGTTGACGTTTCAGAATGCTGCTACCATGATGTCAACAAAGGACAAAGCAACCAAAAAACCAGGACATCAACAAATGCACATGCTGGCACGGATGGTTAGGTTTAGGCAAAAGAGGCACATGGTAAGTTGTTGAAAAAGGCATTACATTGAGACTGGCTGCGAACAGCTTTTGGTGTCAGGATCTTACGCCGAAAACATTGCAAAAGCGGCAGTATTTGACGACTCTGTAATAAGAACGAACCGGTGTCCCCATAAACCACAAGTCAACATTTTCGTTTACAGTTTTCAACCGCAGCCGTTTCACAACATATATCATGTGTTACAATATGTTCAAGCT
>NW_024618064.1:0-2288 GCF_008729295.1 Plectropomus leopardus | reverse complement strand
TCTCTGTCTGTCTCTGTCTCTCTGTGTCCCCCCTCTCTCTCTGTCTCCCTCTCTCTCTCTCTGTCTGTCTCTGTCTCTCTGTGTCCCCCTCTCTCTCTCTCTCTGTCTGTCTCTGTCTCTCTGTGTCCCCCCTCTCTCTCTGTCTCTCTCTGGTAATCACATGCTCGCTCATTCTCTTTAATGTCGTCTTAGTTCCTGATTAACTTAATGATAAAAGATACACTGATAACATCTTCAATATTAGGAAGAGAAAATGTAATTACAATGCTCATTTAATCAATTATCCCCGCAGTTATGGCGCGAACATTACCATTCAGCCGTGGATTTGTTAATTTGTGGTGGTGGAAATGGTTTTTTATCATGGCGGCGCACGCCGAGAGAGCCGCGGTGTAACTGGGAGGAAACGGCTGGAAGTCGCTGCAATCATGATTCATCACTCGAAAAATACATGCAAATGATCATTAGTGCTTTACAGTTTAATGAAGTGTTTTGTTCATCCTAATTCTTTTATTGAGCAGCGTCGCTCCTTTAAATATCACCCCGGATCTGCTCTGCACTCGGGACCATCGCTCCTCACAGCAAAAGGACATTTAAAGGGTTATTTCACTATTTTTAACGTCAGAAAACGTTGTTTTGTGTCATATAGAAACAGTTCAGGGTTTTAACTAAAACTCTGCAGCGGAGATGGTCCTCCAGAGGCTACACGGGAATATTCCCTACAATCTGCACAACATACGCTTAAAAAGTAAAGTTTTGATATTTTGTCATTAAAAGAAATATACAAGAATACATATTTTTCATTTGATTTTTCAAAATAAAGTACTGATGCAAATTATTTCTAAATGTAGAAAAATAAACTACATATTTGTTAACACTTAATAAGTTACTTGAACTATGTACATTATTTAGTACATTTTTCTGAGTGTAAAGGCGTTGTGATTGATTCATCATTCACTCCTTTTAGCGATTTTACTTTATTGCAGAACATTTCATATCAAGTTAAAGCTTAACTTTTATCCTATAAAAAAAAATCAAACCAAGTTTCTCAGGTTTAATGCTGATGAAAGGCGTCCGACAGTAGCGTGAGAAAACCAATGTCAACCCAGGTTTAAAAGGGTTAAGTTTTACGTCCTAACTGATGGGGATTTGAAGACGTTATATCAAAAACAGCAAACTGAGAAAAACATTTTGCTGCTGCTCTGCTGCTGCCTCCGTCAGCTGCTGTGGAAGCTAAAGAGCCGAAAATATTCAAATATAGTCTTCAGTGCTGCTGTTGAGGGACTGTTCTCTATTTATCAGAGGGGGACGGGGGCTAAGGTGTGACATTTTTATTTAAAATGATTACAGCCATTTCACGTTTTATGTCCCCCCCCAAAAATAACAAACGGTCCCTATCTGTAAACTTCGAGGGAGGCCGGCATGGTGACTACGAGCGTGTGCAGATCAGAGTCCAGTTAAAGTCCGACTGATCAAATCGCATTATCTGTGTGTGTTCGTCCAATTCTGAGATTTCGATTCAGTCCGATGTCAGTCCGACTAACATGTTTACAGTCTTTCAAAAGTCCAGTTTTAGTCGGACTAACAAAATTACTTGACTTTTTTTGTAACATCGTGCAAACGCACTGACTGTTGTTTATTGTTGGTTTCTGTACTGCTAAGTGGTACTTTTGGATTTTGGTTTGGCACATAGTTGATGGTTTTGAAAAGTTTGGGAACTTATTATTATAGAGCTATGAAAACTGAATCACGCAAACGTCTTTTTTAAAGTCTTAAATGCCAAGAAACTCTGATTTTGAGGTTAAAATTGAAGCAACGACTAAAAATTATACTCATTTTTTACATCAGGTGTTTTAATTCAGACTCAAAATCCATCTGAGCGCTTCAGGGTTTGATCTGAGGTTTATATGAGACATCCCACTCTGCAGCCCAACGATGAAGACGGAGACAACGCAGGGCGGAGGACAAGAACGAGGGAGAGACAGGGGGGCGAGAGAGCACGCAGAGACAGAGAGAGACAGAGAGAGAGGGAGAGGGAGAGAGAGAGAGAGAGAGAGAGAGAGGGAGAGAGTGTGTATATATATATATGTATATATACTACTTTATTTGTAAATTTTAATGTCTTTGGCAATATTGTTAATCTACAGTCATGCCAATAAAGCTTACTGAGAGACAGAGAGAGAGAGGGAGAGAGACAGAGAGACAGAGAGAGAGAGAGAGAGAGAGACAGAGAGACAGAGAGAGAGAGAGAGGGAGAGAGAGAGAGACAGAGAGAGAGAGAGAGAGAGAGA
>NW_024618063.1:0-4235 GCF_008729295.1 Plectropomus leopardus | reverse complement strand
ATAACTGTGTAAGAGAAAGACAGATTTCTAATGTGAAACTTCTTAATTCTGTGATTTAACTAGTTTAAATCATCTTGTCGGTTTGTTTTGGGGAGGAGGAGAGCTCTGCTGATAATTCGGTCATCAGTAAAAATCCACCTGAACAATTAATACAAAAGGAAATCTAACCTGGAAAAGTTTCAGCTGGTTGCAGTCTACCTCAATATTCATTTTGGCACCGCTATTATCTCATATTTTCTCTTCCATTATTATCAGTGTTTATACTATTATGCCAGGAATGGGTTACTGTGTATACTTTGTGGGCACTGCACGTCTTTTTAAAAAATGTTCTTATTATTAATTTATCTTAACTGCACTGATCAGGGGTAGCACTCCCAACTTGTATTGTACCGTGTACAATGATATTAAAGCTCTCTATTGTTTTTTGGTTTTTTTTGAAGAATGGCCTAATAATCAATGTCTGCTACCACAGACTGATTGGAATGCATTGTAAATGTGGTTTCAGTTTTACAAACATTTTTGACCTGACGCACATCTAAAATGTTATCTAAACATTGTCTTCCGTACACTTTTGTGGCATTTGTAAGTGTGCAAGCGTGACTTTTTTCTTTATGCACGTTGTTTTTTAATAGCCTTGCATGTATATGATGTGCACAGTCTTTTCACAGCCTCCTTTAACATCAAACGTTTACAGTGAGTTTTCTTTGTTTGTTTGTAGGATCATGGAGTCTTCAGTTTGAATGTGCCAGCAAAGTGTGCGTACTTCGCAGCCTGTTGTGGCTCGGCCTGACCTTCTACCATGTGCCTATGACGCCGCAGCACGGATACATTTACATTGGTAATGGGACCAAGAATTTGGACCTTCCCTTCATGCTATAAAAACAGACATCTCACTCCTCCTTCAAGAAACAAATTTGTCATGGTTCTGTTGTTCAAATAAACCCTCAAAATGTATTCTATGTAACATACTGCAGGACTTTTTGTTGGCCTTATCTTGAAACAAATAAACTAAAGAGCTACAGTTATGCAGCTTGTGTCTACAAGCTTTTTGTTCTCAAATACTGTACCCATACAGTAAACATGTTGAGAGGCGGAGTAAACACACGCACTTTATTTGCACATCTGTGTTGCCTTGACTATACACAGCGAACATACCACCTACTTTGAAACTGTGACACTGACCCAGTTGTTACCCACATTCGGTCGTCAGAGAGCTCACTTCAAGGGCTTTTGGAAAACCAGCGGAAACAGAATGGATGGCTGTGTGTGGAGCTGAGTATGCTGCATTAAAAGGGTGACGCAGCTTAATAAACATAAGGTTGCATAAATACAGATGGATGAAGCTTTTAAGCCCTTTTCCCAGGGCGGTTATGACACTTGAGATTGCATCCTTGTAGAAAAAGGGCCCACCCGGTCTCGTCCAGTTGCTACCGATTCGTCTGGCTTTCTGTCCGTCAATGTTTTATATAAAGAGGCTTGACACCGTAACGCACATTGTTCATCAGTAGCGGGTGGCCAACAGCCATGCGCTTCTTAGACCATTTTAGTCCCCTTTTGTAGATGGGTTTCACCGAGTCAATGGACCAGCGAGTCAGGTATCTGTACGACAGAAAATCATTGCTGGTTTCAATCGTACTGGGAACAGTGCCAACCATAGATAATGGCGAGAAACACACATATAAGAGACACACATGCATTACCTGTTGAGTTGTGGTTTGGGCTTCTTTGGGACGTGGCCCTCTGGGAGTTTGGGTCTGTGGTCAGGGAGCAGACCTTTAACACAAACAGTAAAGTCAGACTCATGCGCTGTGTTGACGCACAAGAACAGTTTAACTATTTACTTTAACCGGCCTTTTTGTCTGTTTTCAACGTTACTCTGTCACATTTTGTTGATTCTACTCGCTCAAATGGCATTCTGTTTCTCACAAATTTAATAAGGTGGTGAGTAAACTGGGGTTATGTACACAAGTTGTACATAAATTTGGGAATTTATTGGAAAAATGTATGAGGTAAAAGAAAAAAGTAAGAAAGAGGTGGGGATACATAAGATTTACTTCTACCTTTTCCTTTTTGGGCGCTGTACTTTTGTTTGTTTATTAATGTTTTAATTTTTGGTCTGAAATAAGGCTATTCATTCATTAATATACTCAAATGTGAGAGTTAATTGCATTTCAATTTAAGCCCTGAAAAATCAATTATACCCAGTATCATGACAGGCAGATAGAATTTGGTGTCAGTATTCTGTTATAAATATTTGATTTTGAGATTTAAGCAGGATAAACAGGTACAACTTTATATTATCCTGACAGAGTCAGATTCAATACCAAAGTCCGTATATGAATTAATTGGCTTATCTAAAACACTGAACTGTATTTGAAATTAGTGAATGTGTAACTTAATGTAACCAGTGTTAAACAGATAATGAGGGAGAGGCTGGTTTGAGTTTCGGTCGGACAAAGTTTTATATGCTGCGAGTGGAACAAAAAAAAAGATTCACGGATGTATCAGGATTTTATTTTTTTCCAAACTTTTTAAAGCCTGAATCAATATATTTCAAATTCAGAGGTGGAAATACATTGTAGCTTTTATTGTGGTAGCCGATGAGTAATGTGACATCATATCCATTTCAAGAAAAGTGAAGTTGGAGTGAGAAAACATGATGTGCATTATGTTTGGAAATATGTCTCGTAATACACACACTGTAGAAGTAAATTATTCAGCTCTTTCCCATGGTCTAGTGTTAAAAAAGCAAACAAATCCAAAAACATTTTAGTATAGAATCGCAATACGCTAAATTGCAATACATATTGAATTAGCAGCCAAGCATCGTGACAGCAGCGATCCAAGCTCTATTAAATACTCAAACAAGGGTGAGGCAGTAACACTGACCTGCTCTGTGAGCCATCTGAACACATGCAGCAATCTTGCGATGTTCCTCAGTACAGAGACCAGTGATTCTCCGAGGCAACATCCCTCCGTCTGACCTGATGAACTGACTGAGCAACAAAACGTCCTGGGAAAAAAAACGATAAAGAAAACCAGAAACAATAAAAGCTGATACCCTTTCTATAATATTCATTTGGTCATTATATGTCTGTGGATTTACCGTGTAGTTGTATTTGTGCTGCAGGTTCCATCTGTAGATCGGACACTTAGCTGCAGGGTTTGGAGGCTGTGGTGCTGCTGGGACTTCCACAATTTTTCCTTCAATCTGACAAACAGTTAGTGTAACAATAAGTTATGGCAGGTTGTGTGTCTGTGCCATAACTTAAATAAAGTCATGGCAGAAGATAAAGCGTCCTCTCTCCCACCGCCCTGTCTAACTGTTGGTCAGAGGCGGGTCACTGCAGGTCAAAGAAGCGTTTGCTGCATCTCCTCACATGTGACAGAATCTCTCCTTTGGAAAACAAATTAATTTAAGCTTCTGTGCTCTGTGTTGCAATGATGTAATCTCGACACCAGTGAAATGTCAAGTGATGGGTAAAATTGCGACATAGATATCAGATAATCGCAAACATATTTGAACCTGACAGGCCCTGCTATAAAATATTAAAAAAAATATGAACTGCACATAAATCAGCTATTTTTTATGGTGGATCATTGTAAAATTGTATGTATTTTACATTCACATTATAACAAGGCAATATAATTCTCAATTTGGTTATAAATTACTTTCTGTAGTAAAAAGTTCAGAATTTATCAAAAATCTGCAATTAATTCCCTAAATTGTTTGTTTTGCTTATGACAAAAAAGTGATAAAGAAATATAGATCTAATATACATCTCTATATAGTTTCTATCAAAATCTAACCAAAAAATCATAAATTTCACATCACAGCCTGCATTACTTACCGTTGTTGTTGTACCCTCCTTCTTCTCCACCACTGAAACACAGAAATTGTACATTAAGCCTTAATCATAAACTTTTTTTTCCCCTTTACTGTGTTCCTAATATTTATACTTTAAAGTCAAGGTCACATCTATTCAGCACATTTAATAAACAACCAAGGTTGAGTTAAGTGCTATACAAAAATACTGAATAAATAATAAATACAAACACATAAAATGCATTATAAAATGCACAAGTAAAAACAAGCATACCAAAACAATTAATCAAATACAAATATGAGGAATGAACAGCTCAAAATATGTCAAAGGCCAACGAGAAGAAGTGGCTCTTGAGCAGTGACTTAAAATTCTCCAGAGTCTGGGCTGATCTTATATGAAGTGGTAAAT
>NW_024618062.1:0-1298 GCF_008729295.1 Plectropomus leopardus | reverse complement strand
TGCAAAACCTGTGGAAAAGATTACGGACGTAACAGTTACTTGATAGTTCACATGAGAACTCACACAGGTGAGAGACCGTATTCTTGCAGCACCTGCGGGAAAGGATTCGCTCAGAAATCCGTACTGAGGGATCATGTACGAATGCACACAGGAGAGAGGCCGTATTCTTGCAAAACGTGCGGCAAAGATTTCAGATCTAATAGTGGATTGGTGGTTCACATGAGAATCCACACAGGTGAGAAGCCGTTTACGTGCAAAACATGCGGGAGGGCTTTCAGAACTCGTGGTCATTTGATAGACCACATGAGAACTCACACAGGAGAGAAGCCGTATTCTTGCAAAAGCTGCGGGAAAAGTTTCTGTCAGCCATCACAATTAAAAACTCACATCAGAGTCCATGCGGGTGACAGTAGCCATGCTCTTGAAACACCCGTAGAAAATATTTCAGAAGTAATAGTGACTTGTTAGTCCACATGAGCGCAGCTGAGAAGTCGTACCTTTGCAAGATTTACGGTTTAAAATAATTTGATACTCCTCTTTTTTTTAAAGCATGTAAGACTGCATTCAGGAAGTAGCCTTAGTTTTGCAAATGATGTGGGAAACACTGATTTTCATACACTACCTCAGATATATGAAAAAATTGTAAACTATCGTGTTTTGATGTTGAAAAACGTTGCTGGTGTTGGGTCACTTAGGTATTGATCTTGTCAAAAAGAGTCTGTTCTTTTTAGTTGGCAACATTTAATTTAATATTTTTGTGTTTTGTAGGGGTTGACCCATATTGGTTTTTCATGGCCGACACAGATTATTAGTAGTTAATCTGACAGTTAACTGATGTTTGGAAGCGATATGCATTAACAATAAAAACAATAATTAACAATAAAAATGAAAATATTTCTGTCAATATTTAGAATTTGGAATATAATAATTTGAATGCCTTTAGCAAATGTTTAAGCAAAACTGAAACTTTTAACATCAAATACAGCAAGTTCCCTGCAACATTTTTTAATAAAGTCAAGTGAAAATTTAAACAAAAGTTTAATACATTAAAAATATTCACCTTAGGTATTTCACAGTAAAAGTTCATCCCATGCTGAAACTTTATTTGCACTTTTTAATTGATTAATTTTATGGGGGGATCATAAAAATGAATCACTGATACAGATAATCAATAAATTGGCCCCAATTGGAGCTGATCGGCCAGGCCGATGTCGATCCCTAGAAATTTGAAATCACATAAACCTTTTATAGTGTTTTGTTGATTTGGGTTTCAGTGTTCAGTGGAATATATAAACCTT
>NW_024618061.1:0-5370 GCF_008729295.1 Plectropomus leopardus | reverse complement strand
CCCAAAAACTTCTCTTTCTCCTCTTCTTCATTTTCAATAACAGAGCACAAGAAAGAGAAAGACACCCGAAAGGTTCCGGTGAATAATCAGGTCAGGCAGACAGCACGGCATCCTCCAAAGGTCAGAGGTTATAATGAGGGGATGTCCCCTAAACGGTGGTGTCCACTGCTCATGGGTGTGCACAGAATCTACATCCAGACCCACAAGGAGAAACGCCTCCACCTGACCGTCGGCGGCCACGCCTACCTCCTACCCAACACCACCCTGGTCATCAAATGCCCTGTCAGAAGGTTCCCTAAAGCCTACATCCACTGGCTCAAAGACGGACGCCCCCTCCCCAGCTCCAAACGCCTGGAAGTCACTAAATCCGGCTCTCTGAAGATCCACCTCCTGGGTGCCGGGGACATCGGGGTGTACAAGTGTGTCGCTGGACCTGCCTCAGACATCTTCACCGTCCAGCTGATAGGCGGTGACAGAGGGTCAAGTGGGAAAGTGTCAACTGCCAGTCCGAGTCCCAGCTGGGATGAGATGATGCAAAGCTGCCACAGTCACTTCTCAGTCATGGATCTGGATCCTAGACTCAGTGTGTCTCTGCTTCCCCCTGCTGCCCAGGAGGCCTCACTGCAGCCGCGGGTGGAGGAGAGGCTGATTAATATCACTCTGCAGGCGGACAGACGGGAAATCCAGCAGGAGCAGGCCTCAGAGCTCATCTCCTCGCTGCTGACCCACATGTCTGCTGCCCAGCTCTGGACCAGGACGGCAGAGGGACGAGGACCAGATAAAGGTAATTATGAGTCCAGCTGCCTGCTGTGCAGAAGTGTGTTTAACTTTGCTGCTTTTTGATGCTTTTCTTATGTAAGACTCTTTCCTCCACCACCTTGTAAAGTAAACAGTGATCAGTGTCACATTCAAGTATACTCAAGGAGGAACTGATTAAAATTTGGTATTTTAAGGTCAAGGTCACTGTGACCTTGCATCCATCTCATTTTTGTGAATGCAATGTCTCAAGAGGGCCTTGAGGGAGATTCCCTAAATTCAGCACGTACACTTGGTGTCAAGGGTGAATTGACTGGATTCTGGTGGACAGACGTCAAGGTCACTGTGACCTTGCATTTGTCTCATTCTTGTAAACATGATATCTCATGACCACCTTGATGGAATTTCTTCAAATTTGGCACAAATGTTCGAGTGGATACAACGATGAAGTGATTACATTTTAGTGTTGATAGGTCAAAGTTCAAGGGCAAGGTCAAGGTGAATTGCATTCATCTCATTCTTGAAAAAGCAGTATCTCAAGAAGGCCTTTAGGAAATTACTTCAAATTAAGAGCAAATGTTCACTTGGACTCTAGGAAGAACTGATTAGATTACGGTGATCAAAATCTCAGAGCCACCGTTGTCCTTATCTGTCTCATTCTTGCACGTTTGAGTGGACTCAATGATGAGCTGATTACATTTTGGTGGTCAAAGGTCATGATGACCTTGCATTTGTCTTGTTCATGTGATAGCGATATCTCAAAAACACCTTGCAGGACTTTCTTCAAATTTGGCACAAACTTTCAAGTGGACTCAAGGAGGACCCAATTAGATTTTTGGTTTTTAAAGGTCAGGGTCACTGTGACCTTGCATCTGTCATATATATGAATGCAATATCTGAAGGTGGCCTTGAGGGAGTTTCCTCAAAATTTGGCACAAACATCTACTTGAAGTCAAGAATGAACTGATTTGAATTTTGTGGTGGAATAGTAAAGGTCAAGGTCAAGGTCACGGTGACCTCCTAAAACATGTTTTTGGCTATAATTAATGAATGCATTTGCTCAGATTATATCAAATGTCAACTGTGACATTATAATGTTCTGCATTATCGCTTTTCTGTTCATTACTCAGCGTCGTATCTCAGGAACAGAAGGGGAGAACTGGTCAGAAACTGAATTGGTGACACTAATCCTGAAATTGTGCCGATTGTAGAAATCTTCTGTGTGTGAAGCATTCATGGTTTTACAGACATGGATGTAAACTGCAAGAAAAACTATTTCTAGTTTGGTATGTTCTCACAGTATCGGTTTAATTACTGCTTCATGGTGAAACTTTTGTTCCTGCCGACAGACCGACTGCCCAACTGGTCCGAGCGCTCCTCATTAGAGACGGTTGCGCACAGACCAGTGATCATCAGACAGCAGCAGACCCTCCCACTGACCTTTCAGAAGAACATCAACATCAGTATCGGACACAGAGCCCTCCTCACCAACACCACCCGATCACTCACCATCCTCTGTCCTGCAGAGGGCTTCCCGCCTCCCAAAATCAGCTGGACCAAAGATGGAGCTCCACTACAGCAAAATGACAGGTACAGTACTCACACTTTATTAAGGTGTCACTATAACAGAGCCCAAGACAATAAAAGTCTGTCTCATAGAAACAATCTAAATCAAAACAAAACTCTGATTCCTGAACTCGTGTTTTTGTGCATCTCTGGGTCAGTTTGACTCTCTTAATTTTAGAGGCCTTGATGCATCAATATAATGACAACAAAAAACATTTTTAAGCCTTTCTGGAAATAATAAAACATATAATGTAAAGTCTGTGCTCCGTATTTCACACATTCTACATTTATTCCAATAAAATGTAAAGTTTTATAACCATCAATTTAAACCTATATTGACAATATTTAGATGTAAATATCTCTCAGTTTGTTTTAGTAAGTCTTTATGGACACAAAGTGGACCAGAAATAAAGAAGATTTTCTACTTAAATCTAAACCAAATAAATCGAGCTACAGCAGAAGTGTGAAAGCACACTTATTCCCTTTTTCCACCAAAATTAGTGCATACACGCAGGTTTGTCAAAATGAGTAAACCCGCTAAATATAGGTGATAGACTGCATTCCCACTGTCAGTGAACACACCGCTGCAGCACATGAGTCTGCCCTCTGTCAGCTGGTGCGTGTGGGTTGTTTTGTTAGTACTGTATGTCCGTGCGGTATCACGGACAGGCTGGAGAACAGGTAAACAGTACACAGCAGCAGGAACAGAGATCTTTGAAAACGTTTCAGTAGTTTCTTCTCTTGATATATCTATTAATTATTCAGTCTGTCTTTTAAACTCGGTGCAGATGTATTTGGATCAGTGTTTTAACGCTGCTTAGGAGAAGACGAAGGATATTTAGTGTCGGTGCATCATGCATTTCACCAGAGAAATTCAATTAAATCAAATACAGCCTAAATTAAAGGTTAAATATTAGTTATTGAGCAGTTTATCGTTCTCACTATAGCGGACACTTTCAGCATCTTTTCGGCCTGACTGGTTCCTCTGATGGCTGAGCAAAGTTTGATAGTACTGTGAGTCATTTTTTATATATTATATATTTTTATATATAGTCTTCAATATTGCAACTTATTAATATTTCAAACCAGGGGCACATGTGGTGAGCGAGTAGATTTTAACATCTGTGTCATCGGTCTTGCTTCCTTAAATTTGTCCAGAATTGCTCAGACGAGCAGATATTTCTGGATTGTGATGTACATTTTAACAGCCTGCGGATGCAATGCAGCGTATGGCATTTCCAGTGGCATACAAGTGAACTGCGCTATTGAGTTTCTGTCTCGCTGAGTAGCTCTGGTTCCATGAATATTGATGACCTTTGAAAAAATATTGAATGTGAGCAGGAAGCAGACCACACACTTTGCAGTTTTGGGAACCTGCACTGTAACGTCCTTGTCGAATAAAATCCATAGCCAGGCCTTTAAAAAAAAAAAATCTTATTTGCTCAAGTCCCAGGTTTGAAATGCAGATTGAGGTTTGAGAGCTGCCACTCACCAGTTGGTTCTCATGTGTGGGAGCAGCAGCTGCATATGGAAGCCATCACCACTTCGCTCAAGGCCCCGTCAATCACACCATGACTGACTGCTGTAGAGAGGGTGCTTTTCTGCATACTTACACAACATGCCCTGTTCCTGATTTCTCCAGTCGTCCCTCTTAACGGGCACTGACAGTCTCTGCAGTGTGCGCTGCTTCAAAGCTGCTAAACTGGGCTCGACATGGTTTGACAGAGTGCTGCCAGCACACTGGATCCGTGTAGTATCGGCTCTAAAGTGTACCAATAACAAGACTTGGTTCAGGTTTTGAGTTGTCATGAGTTGGACATAACGGTCAAATAAAATGCATCATATAAATTATTTCTAATCATACAAACTAAGAGGGTGAGATGCTGTTAAAAGCTCCAGAAAAACCTATTAATGGATATTGAGATAAGACTTTTTGCCAACACGGGCGGATTATGAGACAATGAGCCTCATTTTCTCGTAATTATCTGCTAAGAGAAAATACAAGAGAAGTTAACTCCAGATGCACCAAATGCTCTTAGACACCCAAATCTGCTCCGACCATGTGAGCCCAATGCTGAATCCCACTGATCATAAGTCACCTGTCAGCACAGGTAACGCCCCCTAAACACTATATAAGGGCAGGTTTTGTGCCGAGTGCAAAGACTCCCATAAACAAGACTGCTTACATGACCCCAAAAAAGACTGTGAGAAGAAGAAGAACTTCTGCAGGAGTGAAACTTATGTAGGCTTATGTATGTTTAATAAACTTTAACAGAGTAAAGATCATTTCAGAAAAATAGTTCGGTTTGATTTGATTTGTTTTGTCTGTTTGTTATTTATAGCACAGGTCTCTTCAGAAATATGGAACTGGGTGCACAATATAGATTGAACAGTTAAGGTACCAAAATAAAATGTTTAACCAGGACCCCATTTTTGGTGTTAAAGCAGGACCCGCCTTGGTTAATGTTGTACTTATTGTTGTATTTTATTTTTGTACTTGTTATTCAACTCCAAAAATCTGCTGATGCACAATGACCCTGAGACTTTGACCCCTGAGCCCTTGGGTTCTGGGGTTCTGGGGTTTTGGGGCAGATTTTCTGATACAGACAATCTCACTTACATAGTTATTAACCGAATCTGCAGAGATGCAGAAGCAGGCAGTGTTTGAACACACTACTTCCAGTGTTCCACCACATTTTTTTGTTCCAATTTTTTCCTCTGTACTTCAAGCAGCTTTTTTTGGTCTATGGTAAGAAAATCAAATCATGTTTTCCACGTGTGTCTGCAGGGTGTCGTGGGACAGCTCTGGAGGACTCCACATCCTTCAGCCCCGAGCGTTCGACAGAGGCCAGTACACATGCACAGCTGCCAACACACACGGTTCGGACTCCGAGACCTCTCAGCTGCTGGTAGCAGGTTTGTCTTTTGTTTCAGATACACCAGTTTAACCCTCGGGGACTGCTCAGCACATTTTACACAATAATTTTGGCTGTGGCATATGGCATACATTTTGACAAGATTGCGTATTTTTGTTTAATCTGTGAATTT
>NW_024618060.1:0-1224 GCF_008729295.1 Plectropomus leopardus | reverse complement strand
TTGGATTTATATAGCGCCTTTCTTGAACTCAAGGTCGCTTTACGAACGAAAAACAAAAAGAGGTTTACGAACAGAAGGAGTGAGGCAGAAAGGAGGAAGTAAAAAAAGGCAAAAAACTCACCAGTCGATTAAATAAATATCAGGGGTCAAGTTGTTTTTCTGGAAATGTGCAAAGAGCTTTGGTAGATTTTCTTCAAAGAACACTTCAAATGCCGCAAAGTAAGTCAACATCTGCAGAGAGAGAGAGACACACACACACACACACACACACACACACACACACACACACGTAACTACATGTCTGTGATAAATAAGCGAGGTAATAAGTCATCTGAAGAGGACAAGTGTGAAAGGTTATATTTACAAAGAATATATAATATGTAAATACAGGTATTAGAGGATAATTCTGCTATCAGACTGGCAGCAGCTTAGTCTTACGTTGCCATCATTTACAAACGCTAAATTGGAAGTTTCCTTGATAAGTGATTTATTTAGAATTTTCTCTTATAAGAAAAGGCAAAATAATGAGGTTCTAACTTAAATGTGAATACAACAAAACAAGACATTTCAACAGATTCATTAAGAAAACAATCAACAGATTAATCTGTCATGAGGAATGATCTCAGTTAACTGCCTAAATATCAGACGGGTTTGTCTACAACTACATTTCTGCTTAAATAAATTGCTTTCAAGGTCAAGAATGAATTTTCCCACTCATTAAATGTCAAATATAAACAGCACAGGCAGCCAGTCTGATCTGGTATCTAACCAAAAAGGAAGGAGTCTCTGTCTGTCGGTCTATTCTTGAATTTTCTCGACAATCGTTCATCTGATCAACTTCACCGTTGGCTGATGTGTGTGCTGAGGACTCTTGGATGTGCAGTGTCGAATGCGAGCTCTTGAGATCAACGGATACATTTATTAGTGGTGCAATATGTGCACACTGTGTTGCTTGTTTTGAGGGGACCCCCTATTAACTGTTACTGCTTTTTTTGTTGCTTGCTATGGTTTATTCAAGAACAGAAGAAAGAAACCGGAGAGACCCCTAATGTAACATTTCGGCAAACTTTCAAGCATTACTGATGTAACTTTAGGAACTCACTTCGGCTCACTGAAACAGCCTGGTTTCAAACAGCTAGCTGTTAGCAGAAGATGCGTATACTCTAGCATTGCAAGGGGACACAACTACTTCATGGCAGATGTATTGCTCAGGACCCCAGCAGG
>NW_024618059.1:0-4139 GCF_008729295.1 Plectropomus leopardus | reverse complement strand
GCCCCGGGCCGCGCAGTATTCTTGCAGGATGTGTTTCAGGAAACGCTCGTAACATTCTTCAGTCTTGTTAATCACTTCCAAGTCTATTCAGTGAGGTGTGTTGACATCCTCCTGTGGCCATTCCTTGAAATTCTTCCTACAATAATTCACCTGTTTAAAGGACACAGCTGGAATTTCATCACTGTTTAATCACTGTTTTATATCATGAAACGGCAGCTTCGGGAAATCTCAGTTTTTGATTGTGTTTTTCACCCTCATGATTTCATTGAAGGAACAACAGTGTGAGGTGAAAGACATATTGTGGAAGTTGAGACAAGTAGTGTGTCTGGTTATAATTAAGCATGTGATATTTACTAGTTCCCCTCTAGTGGCAGGAAGCTGCGCGTGGCTGATAAGAGCAGTTCATTCACAGCTTGCTGTCCTCTGATGCTCTTCCTTGCCGTGTGAGGTGCTTTACTGTATAAGCACATCTCCACAAAGCCCAGGCACTCACTGTGTTTGTTTACTCACCAACATACACCTCCGTTTCCTTATTTGCTTTACTTTTTCCTGTCTTTTGTACATATGCTTTTGTCCACATACTTGTGCTCAAATATGTATTTTCCTCTTTACATTTACATACCTTTGAGTGCGCGTATTTGCTGCGCAACGCGTGTGACTCAGATGTGGATAATTGGTGTGTGATCATGTGAAGGATCATTGTTAGTGTTGTGACAGTTCTCTGATACAGATGTGGAAGGCCGTGTGACCCCGGGGCTTAACACTGTAAGCAGGATGTGCTGACTCACAGAGTAGCTGACGCAGATACACCGGCCACCTAAATTTCATATCCCAGCGAGGATGTAGGTCAGATCTGTCAGTCAGTGCCGTAACCCCTGTCATAACAAATGTACCCAGAGCAAACCTGTAGTGCTGAATAACTGACGTGGTCTGTCACTGAGATTCAGACCGGAGTCACAGGAGGTGCAAAATTACCTCATCAAATAGAGTCGCAACGATAAGTCGATGGAACGAAAAGTGAGGCAGAAACTATTGTGATAATTGATTCATTGATATTTTTTAAAGGGACAATTAAAACTAGAATCAAACATACATATATTTCCTCGTACCTGTAGTGCTATTTATCGGTTTGAATTGTTTTGCTGTGAGTCGCTTTTTTCTTCACAGAGGGAGTAGTTTCGGGCCAGAGTATGCTTTGAGATTATGAATAAAATTTAAAAAAAGAAGTCAATGATTGCTAATTCCTTTCCTAAATATATTTGGAAGTGGATGTTAGGAAATATACAAAGGATGAGCCCTGCATCCAAATGCTTGTCTTTTGTAGTCCCTGACTCACTGTATAACAGCACACAAATTAAAGTATCTGACTCATGAGAATGACCATTTAAAGCTGCTATAAATACTATGCTAAAAAAAATGTAAGTCTTTGCAGTGAGCTCAGTTGGACTAGGCACGCCCCACAGTACATTAGAAATGTAACAGACTGTGTTTGCATTTTTGTGGCCACATGCGATTCAGAGATCCCACACTTCCCACCCGAGCTCTGACATTTTGCACCAGTGTAGTCTGATCCAGCCGTCATACTGCTTTATGTTTGGTGTTCATGCTGATTCTTATAACTCTGCCCCGTTTAAAAATGTGTAATTTGAACCCCACAGAAACCAGCACCTGCAGGAGATGTCAGAGTGACTCAGGTAGAGCTACCCTCCCTTCTGGGCTGCAGCATCTCTTTGGCTTGTGACCCACACACATCCCGGGGAGGAGGGGACCTGCCCACTCCCTCCATCTCCACCTGTCCTCTGTCTAGCATCCTTCCATCCATCTTCTCCCCCCCTCTGTCCTTGCGTCTGGTGTACTGCCAGAGGTCATGGATGAAATTCTGTCAAACCAGCCAGAGAACAAAACTGCATTGTTTTACCAATGCAAACCAAAAAAAACAAACCCAGAAACTTAAAAGTCAATCAAAGAATAAGTGACACATTTGAAGTTAGAGGCCACTTCAGATTTGAAATATTCTGATCCGTGTGAACAGTTAGTTACATTAAAGGCCTGGTTTTGGTTGAGTGTGATTTCTGATGCAGAGCTGCCTCTCTGCAGGGCATGTTTGAGTTGTTCTGCCTCTAAGCTGTTGAGACTAAAGCCCATTTGATATGCTCTTCTCTTGGAAGAAGTTGGCTGAACAGAGAGGGGGCAGGATGGGGGATATCATTGACTGCTTAAATGGCTTCCATTACACTTCTGCAAAAAGCATGACTTTTTTTTTTTTTCAGGATTTTATATCCCCTCCATATTCGTCTTTTGCATAATACTTTGTACCCACACAGCATAGACCTACCTGCCAGTGTTTTACAGACCTCTGCCTATGATATCTATTATAAATTGCTTCTTTGTTATCATCCCACACATTGTCTCAGAAGGCTTCTGTCTAGTGCTGCAGTGTTCATGCTCAGAAAGTGTAATCTTTCATGTAGTATTTCCTCCTTTGTCTGTGTTGTTATCAACAAAACTACAGAAGAGCTGCATGCACGGTTTTACATGTCTCTATCAAAGCCTGGTGTGTACAGCGTTGGCGATCAGAATTTGGCATGACAGCCAGATTTTTTGGTAATTTCAGGACAAGAGGTGATGTAAGGATGCAGGCAGGGATGTGCAATCCATGTGAAGATTTATTTAACATATTTAGACTGATTAAAACTTACATAATTTACACATTGCACTTGCAGAATGCATTACAAACTTCTATTTAGGCTTTTGTGCAAACCAGCCTAGTCAGCTATAGAAAAGAATAGAATTAAATAGAATAGAGTTGAATGGAAATGGATTAAATTGACAAGTACAATGAAATTTAAAAGTGCTTCTTCTGAAACAGTGCAGGTATTACAAATATAAAGGACACAATAAACACAATAAAATATGAGGCACACATACAATAAATAAAGGTCTAAAGGGCTATACTTTGAGCCTGCACAGTTAACACCTTGAGATTGTGGGGAATATAGCAGTTCATGCTGCTACATGAAAGATCTTTTCTACTCAGTTTTGCAAACGTCTTTGGTGCCATTCATTGCCACCGATCTTTGCTTTGTGCTATCATCCAAACAAACAAAGCTACAGCAGTCACATGTAACATCTCCTCTACAAAAAATCTCTTGGGTGTAGCAGCTAAAACATGCATTTAAGTATGCAACAAAAGAGATAAGCCCTCAAGCTTTTCATACCATATCAGTAACATATCACTGATGCCATATTAATATCACAATTTGATAGTGCAGCGTCATTCTTAAGAGGAACCAGGTGTACTTCTCCTGAGCTGAATTAAGTGGGGTGCAGTGTGTTTAAAAAAACAACAAAAGCTGTCATTTGTTTGTTTCCCCAGAACAAATTCAGAAAAAAAAGATGGCACTCAAGAGCACTCTGATGAGTGACAACTTGAAAACTCATCAGCACATTTGTCTGTCAAGTAGTTGTAAATACACACACCGAGATGACAACATGAGCTGATTCTTTTTATTTTATTACCTCGAGTGTCGCCTTTTCTTGTGTTTGATTTGGGGAAACAAACAAGTGTGTAATTAATTTTGAAAAATGAAATCTATAGTAGCAGTTTAGGGGTTTTGGTAAAACACTTGGCACCTTTGCTGTGGTTAAGCACTCCATATACTGCTATTGAAAATGCTTTTTGGGTGAAACTTGTGCTGGTTGACTTGGTTGAAAAAAGCAAGTAATATATTGATCTTGAAGTTAGTAATATTATCTATCTATCTATCTATCTATCTATCTATCTATCTATCTATCTATCTATCTATCTATCTATCTATCTATCTATCTCTTTCTATAGTAACCACATTTTACATATTTCAGCACATTGTCATATTTAAGGGATTTTATGTAACACTTAGCCTTAAAATATGTTTATTCCACATTGGAGTGCCATAAGGGGTTAACTGCTTTACTAAATGGCACACAGTTCAGGTAAAGGTGTCTCAGCTACCTTCCTGATGTACCCTGATGATGCGTACATGTAGCAGATCTGGGGCTTAACACTTGAATCATGTCAGGTGTTTCACCAAAGCAAAGTCACCATCATCAGGCTAACAGAATCATGTTGGTGTGCACATTTAAAGTGTCCTAGAATCAGA
>NW_024618058.1:0-1001 GCF_008729295.1 Plectropomus leopardus | reverse complement strand
TTGAAATTTGAGCTGGTAACACTGTGGATTGTTCTGCTGCTCTTTGCCTGCTTCGTCATTATATCCATGTAACTGATGGTTGTTTTTCAAAAATCTTAGGGAGGGAGTTGAAAAAATGTGATTGATGCCAATGCCATTATCAATCCTGCATACTGCCATCTTTTCAGCATCAAAGAAACTTTTTTATTTTCTTTGATTCTGAACACAGTGTAGATAAAATGAGAGAATATTTGCACAGAATTCTTTTCTTTTAGGTTTCCTTACATCTGCCTGGCCTGCCTGTTTGGCACTCATGTTATAATAACAGGATATGTACCCTTAGCAACAGGCGAGCTGCTCGCTTGGAAGCAATAGCACTGGTGCATACAGTGTCAAATACACGGCTTCCTTGGAATTAAAGTCCATGTTGTGTGGAAAGATGTCTGTCA
This sequence comes from Plectropomus leopardus, assembly GCF_008729295.1. Taxonomy (NCBI): domain Eukaryota; kingdom Metazoa; phylum Chordata; class Actinopteri; order Perciformes; family Serranidae; genus Plectropomus; species Plectropomus leopardus. The sequence goes on along the minus strand of NW_024618058.1, from coordinate 573 downwards.
TAAAAACACACCCACACTGATGAAGGGATATAAGTTTAAAGGTGTATGATTTCGATGGAGCTAATACTTAACTGAAAACATTTCTTTTCCCATCCCAAATTCTCATTTTAGCTACCTTAAGTTAAATTTATTAGCACATCCACAAGGGACATTGTGAGCCAATGCTCTTTTTCAAACTTTAGCTGTATATAGAGATGGCATCTATAAATACTAAATTAGTATTTACAGTGTTGGTATTTAGAGGTGGCATCTTTACATACAGTCAGGTCTGAAGAAGAGCGTTAGCCCGAAACAATCAATTGTGGATGTGCCAATAAATTGCATTTAAGTGCATTACATTGTGCAGACCTTATTTTTATGTTTTTTAAACCTACTTTCCCCCCCAAAGAAAACTGATCAGTCAGCCAGTCATAATCAGGATTGATAATGGCATTGGCATCAAACACATTTTTTCAAGTCCCATCCCTAAGATTCAGAAAAATAACCATCGGTTACGTGGATACAATGACTAAGTGGTTAAAGACAAGCAAAGAGCAGCAGAACAATCCACAGTGTTACCAGCTCAAATTTCAA
>NW_024618057.1:0-6248 GCF_008729295.1 Plectropomus leopardus | reverse complement strand
GCAGTAAAATGTTGTTTTTACACGTAATTACAGGTACGAGTGTCAAAGTCTCGTCACGAACGCTCATCAGTGGAGCTCCTGGGATTTCTCACAGTCGGACTCGCGACTCGGATACAGATGCTCAGTCACGTTTACAGCTGTTGATGTCTGAGTCAGAGGCATGATGTCATCATATCAGCAGACTGATGTCAGTACACAGTACAGTATAGTACAGTACAAGCACATACAACTCAGTACCATCACTGTTGCAGGAAAAAATACTTTAAAACTCTTTTGAAGTACTGATCATTTTTTTTGACCACTGATAATAAACCTTTGCCGGTATAATAAATCAAACATTATTCCATTAAATTATTCCATCAACTGGATTTTAAGAGCATTTTTAACTAAGTCAAAGGTCAAACTTTTAAAGGTCCAGCGGGTAGGATTTAGGGGGATATAGATATTTTTTTGGGTATAATCTGAAAACAAGAATCAAAGTGTTTTTGTAGAATGCCATTATATCTACATCTACATTTTTTCTATTATTTTGTTTGTGGAAATTTAAACTTTTTATTATTTTAGGGTAATTTCTTATTGTTTAGAAAACGTTCCTGACACATATGTCATAAATCACATTAGAGGCTGATGTATTATACATCACATCCATCATGCCTGTTTTACTTTCACGATGCCGGTATGCTGTCTAAAATAACACACTGTGGCGGCATGATCTGTTTGGTTCTTTGTAAAAATGCAAAGGACGCAGTGAAGACGGACTGCAGCCCTAAAGCGCCATCTCTGTATTAAAAGGGCTTATCAAAGAAAAAAGGTGAGCCCAAATTAGCATGAGCTTGGTTAGCAGCTCAGTCAAAAAAACTGATTTGTGGTATGAAACTGCTTTATTCTGGTCCATTTAATTTGGAGAGAAGGAGACCTCTGCAGATAATTCAGCACCTGGCACCTGAACGCAGAGGGAATTCTAACAGGGAGAAGTTTCAGCTGGTTGTAATCTATAATACTCACTGTTTAATGCCTCTAAATCCCCCTAAATCTTACACACTGCTCCTTAAATACTTAAATTTAGGCATAAGAAAAGTTGAGGACAGTGACAGTTTTTCCACCTGGGTTGGGTTAAAGGTTTAAAGGAGTTCTGGTGAAAAGATCTACGCAGTTAATCACTCCAAAAATGACTGAAATAGGAATGTTTAACTTTGCAAAGTCATAAATAGATCAAAAAATAAAAAAACAATCCACAAAAAGCTACAAAATCCAAGAGGTTTAACCTCGCTAGAGAAAAGGAGGAGGAAAATCCAACACAAACACTGAGCTTTGTGTTCAGAAAGGAGCCTCCTCCTCCTCATGAGACAGTAAATCCACGGAGGATCTGATATGTACACCAGGTTCCTATTAATAAATCTGTGTGTCCTGTGGGAAACGGGGAAAACAGATCTCCGGTTGTCTCAGCAGCCTTGTCCTCCGTCTCCTCACCATTTAGCACTCGTAATTCACAGAGACTTGTTTTCATTAAAGAGAAGCCGCGAGTCAGGACCGACGCCTGGAAGAGAGAGTTCATTATTGCACATGGCCGTTACATAAGTGTCAGTCACACACTCCCTCGTCTAACAAAAACATCTGGGAATCAAGACTCTGATTCAGATTGAGGCTGAAACAAGGCTGCTGTGTCACTGAGTGCTGACAATAGACGGCTGAGGAACACACAGGGTTCCCACACACGTTCATGGACAAAATTTCAAAAGTTTTCCGTGACTTTTAAAGAATTCACTAATAAAAACTGTTCTTCTGGCCCTGCTTATACTTTTCTAAATGTATCAGATTCAAACTCTGTTCAAACAAATTTTGAGATACAGAACGCGGGGAGAAAATAAAGAAACGTGATGGTTAGCAAAATATATCACACTAAATATTTGTCTTGTTTTGCATCTCTTTGTGGTGGGTTTGTGCCTCTTTGGGGTAATTTCACATCTCTTTTGGGTCATTTTGCTTCTCTTTGGGTTTATGTGTCTTTGTGGACATTTTGCATCTCTTTGTGGTAGTTTTTCATCAATTTTGGGTCACTTTGTTTGGTCCTCTTCTTTTCTTAAAGATTGTTTTGGATCTCTTTGTGGTTCTTGTGCATCTCTTTGTTGACATTTTGCATCTTTTCAGTTGTTTTGCATCTCTTTGTGGTTGTTTTGCATCCCTTTGTGGTTGTTTTCCATATCTTTGTGGGCACATTTTGAGTGTTTCTGGTCCTTTTGCATCCCTTTGGGGGTTTTTTTGCATCTCTTTGTAGTCATTTTGTGTCTTTTTGTGGTTGTTTTGCATTTCTTTGGAGTTGCTTTGCATCTCTCTTTGGTCATTTTGTGGTTGTTTTGCATTTCTTTGGAGTTGTTTTGCATCTCTCTTTGGTCATTTTGTGGTTGTTTTGCGTCTCTTTATGGTCATTTTGCATCTCTTTCAGGTTGTTTTGAAGTGAATACCAGACTCCCACATGCAAGTCCGAGGTTTGCTGGATCCACCCACCGCCTCTCACACCACCCTACAGGGACCTTCGTGCTCCTTGTATTACGTCTTCACTGGCAGCGTTTCGACCTGATGCTGTACAGCAGCATATCGTAGGGCCGTGACAGTTTCTGTCTTGCTGTGTTCTCAACTCACTTGTCCACGTATTTTGCTGCTGCAGCAGGTATGATACCTGCGTCCGCTGGGGTATAATAACACTGGAAACAGTTCTGTCTGGCCGCATTCTCAGCTGACGGTGTCCACCGGTGTATCATGTGGCTGCAAAAGGTGGCTTTTGGTGTCAGGATCTTATGCCCAAAGCACAAAAAAATGTTGGCATGACAACTTTGGGATGAGAATGGGCTGATTGGGACTGCTATGGGGTCTCTCATTTTAGTTGAATGTTTCCAAAATTCCTTCACATGCAAGAGTCCAGAAGGTGTCAGATGTCCTGGTTTTGGTTGAGCTGTTAAACAACTTTTCAACCAATCTGGCGATTCAGGAAGATTCAGTCCTGTGTTTTCAGTTTTTCTGGTGGACTATTTGCAGTGTGGACTTTGCCTTTAGTACCTCAGAGAAGATGTTGCTCTTTGGCTCAAATTGGGTTTCAAACATTAGTACAACAAAAAGTCTGTTTTCAAATCCAAACTGGTTTACAGCAACATGTGTGGAGGTATTTTTAGCGAGGCTTCCCCAACTGGGATCGGACCTCTGAACCATGGTGGTAGAGAAACCGAGTTAAACTCATATAAGAACATGTATGGCGACAGGGAGATTTCTACCATGATATTTTCTGTTCTTTTCTTCTCCGACACTCAGGCACACCTTCAGAGAGGAAGTGCTAAAGACATCTCGAACGGCCAGAAAGGGAAGCCAAGGCTTGACAGCAGGAAACGACTTCCTGAGTCGGTTCGGGGATCCAACCAACACAGAGGAAGCACAGCGCTTTAAAGCAGCAGCAAAAAGGCAGGATCTCTTACGTAACTGGGTGGATTTATACGATCCACGTCAAACACAGGGGGCCCTCAGTAGGTAACGGACTCGTCTGAGGAGGGAGTCTGCTGGAGCTGCTGGCCAAGCACAACAGATTGAAGAACTGCCACCTTTTTATGGAGGAGTGTTGAACTCAACTCCAAAAACACAGCAGTTAAACCAGAGTTTCGTTCATTTAGGCAGCAGTAAATCCTGAGAACACGCATTTGTTTTATTCAAGCTCTGCTCTGGGGGATTGTACAAAGGTTAAAAACAATTAAAAATAGAAAAACGTGTCACTGCTTGTTTGTTTTTGTGAATTTTCAAAAGGCCTAATGAGACCTCAGGTGGTAAAACTCGAGGTATAAAACCTTTAATGGAGCAAAAGTTACACATTTAATGTTAAAATGTTACAAAGTCTGATGTTCATATTAACGGAGACCAAAATTTTGTGTGGGGCACATTGCAAAAACTGTGGCGGCATTGACTGATGACCGACTGTTTGCCTGGTGTGTCAGGGTCCTTAAAGAGACAGGTGATACAACGGACCCTTCACAGAGTGAAAACGAAGTTCAAGCACAGACAGTGTGATAAAAATTGTAGCATGAACCTAAAAATGAGGATCATAAGTTCACTTTTAAGAAGATCCAGATTTCAGCCCTCTGTCCACACCATGCACACATTTTCTCACCAAGAGAACAAGTCAGAAAGTCTCCAGGGTGTTAAAATCTTAAAACACCAGCTGTGTGATTTAGTGTATTCAGGGAAAACGGATCTATGTCGAAAGCCACTGAGTGTCCAGGCTGTGCTGCAGTACGCTCTGAAGTCGTTCTGCATGTGGTTCAAGTTGAGAATACGGCCCGCCTCGCGGAAAATGCTCATCAAAATAAACTAAGCTTGTCTTCTCCTTTTCTTCCTCCTGACAGCTGAAAGGCTCCATCAGGAGGTGGAGGATCCAGCCTGCGGCCGGCCGGCATGTCGCCGTGTCAAGCTGCAGGAAAGCTGAACAAACAGCAGTGTTTGCTCGGCACAAAGCGGCGCGGTGATAAAGAGACGTGATGAACACGTTAATGATGCTCTGACAGACAGATGTTATGAGAACGGGCTTTTGTTTGTGCGCGGGCAAACGTTGACTTCTGAAGCTCATGTCAAATTTGAACTGCAAGTAATGAACTTTACAGGATGACTCCTTAAAAAGGGTGAAGACAAAACATGCAATCACATTTAACCCTTTGAAAAGTGGTATGAATTGACTTAATTTTTTTAAAAAACATGGGAAGAATTAAATGAGCAACTTAAGTAAAATGACAGAGAAACTAGGAAAAAAGTAAATTATCTAAAAATAAGCAAGAAAGAAAAGTTTAATAGAAAATTACCCCAAAAGTGCTGCAAATTAAAAATAAATAAATATGTATGTACATATTTTTTCTGTAACATAGTTTTACACATAAAAACATTAAAAATATAGTTTTCTGGAATTTTTCAGGATAATTTTGTACTTGACAATTTTTTTCCAACGGTCCTTGAACACATAATGTGTTATTATACAGGTTTGTTAAACAAAATTCCATGACTTTTTCAAAACAATAATTCTGTAAAATGATTTTATGTAAAATTACGTTAGTCAGAAGTCAGTCAGTCAGTCATTTTCTGTAACCGCTTGTCCTCGTAAGGGTCGCGGGGGGGGCTGGAGCCAATCCCAGCCGTCATCGGGCGGAAGGCGGGGTACACCCTGGACAGTTCGCCAGACCATCGCAGGGCCAACACATACAGACGAACAACCATACACACTCACAGTCACACCTAAGGGCAATTTAGGGTCATCAATTAACCTGAGCTGCATGTCTTTGGACTGTGGGAGGAAGCCAGAGACCCCGGAGAGAACCCACGCGGACACGGGGATAGTCAGAAGTCATTTTCTGGAAATGTTCCCTATTTTCAAAAAAAAAAAAAAATCTAAATCTGCCAATTTCTTGCCAAGTTGCTCATGCCTATTTTCCCATTTTGCTCAGGGCTCAAAGGTCTAAAAACTTGTAAATGATCTCTTAATGCAGCGCAAGAAATGTGATGTGGATCCAGGTTTCGAAGGATTAAACTAAACCACCTGAAGGAGAATCAAGTTTGCTGAACCACCACAGGTCTGAAAGCATGCTGCATGAGGACCTTATCTGGCCCCAGACTCAAATATTTTCCCTCATCAACTACAAAAAGAAATTCTCTCTCTATTTTGACTGCCGCCTGCGTCTATCTGAAGTATATCCGGTGCAACAATAGCCTATTGTCTGCTTACAGGACGAACACAGAAACGCTTTAGAGTGAAGCCAAGAGTAGAAACTCCCCCAGCCTGCAGAGCGGCGTATCGCTGGCAGATAACCTCAGAGAGCACGAGACCGGAGCTGCGTTTGTGTCCGACATCTCGTTTGGATTTCAGAGACGCAGAGAGGAAGACGTGGAGAGGGAGCAGGGACTTATCTTCTAACAGCTGGCTCATATCAAAACTGAACATACTGTACGCAGAAGTGAGTGAACGAACCTCCACCCTGCTGCTGCTTTCAGCACCATCAAACAGCTGGAAAAATAATCTTTTGTTCTTTTTTTCCCGTATAAATAAACAGCAGATAGAGGTTTGTTGCAGAGGCTGATGCCGCTGCGTTAACTCTTTGAAACCTGAGAAAATTGTTTTGATTTCTTTCAAAAACACAGGGGGAAGGCAAAATGCTGCTTGACATGATACGACCTAAAAATTAGCAAAAAATTTGAAAAAAAGTTACAAGAAAATTCGCCAAAAAAAA
>NW_024618056.1:0-1911 GCF_008729295.1 Plectropomus leopardus | reverse complement strand
ATCATCATCATCACCAACATCAACATCCTCATCATCATCAGCATCATCTTCGTTAACATATCTTCATCATCATCATCAACACATCTTCATCATCATCATTAACACATCATCACCATCTTCATCATCATCATTATCAACACTATCATCATCTTCATCATCAACATATCATCATCTTCATCATCACCATCATCATCACTATCATCATCATCCTCATCTCCATCATCATCATCTTCACCATCATGCTTCTAGTCAGCTCTGTGACAGAGAATTCGTTTATCAGTAATCAGTAATCAGTAATCTGTGCTGTGTTCTCAATTAGTCTGTGAAATTTAGCTGTCCTCACTATGTACTGTGGATAGTAGTACTGTGAGTGGTAGTACTGTGGTTAGTAGTACTGTGTACAGTAGTACAGCAGACAGGTGAGCTGTATCAGGTGCCTGTCAGGAGGTTTTGGGGCGTCCCTGGTTGACGGTTTGCAGTCGCGTGCAGCAGCAGGTCTCAGATCAGCAGGAGCAAAGGCTGCTGGGTAAATATTTAGACAGCAGGACTAAGAATAGATGAAATGTCCTCGGGGGTCAGCAGAGATGCTCTGTGGAGACACGTCAACATGTTTGGACCTGAAACAGGTGTCTCATGGATTCTAATTTCAATAGCATGATGAGGACATGTCCTTAATAACCTTGAAAGTGTTAAACTTTCCTCCAGAGTTAGCTGCTGATCAGAGTTTTATGGTTCTGTGATCAGCTGAGAGTACAGAGTCCAGACCGAATAACAACAGCTGGGAGCTCATCATGTGACTCTTCATCTGAAAGACACCCGAGTACTCTACCTGCTCAGGTGTACTCTGTACTCTAACCGCGCAGCTACTCTGTACTCTGCCTGTGTGCCTGTGAATAAAGGACAGATGTCTCACAGTGGAGGGACATCTGTCCTGGTCCTGCAGGACAAAGTGTCTCAGTCTGAGCCCTGATTGGCTGTTCAGCTGACAGGAGCGAGTTATTTTTGTCCTTTAACATCAGTCATGAGATTCTCAAGTGTCCATGAACGCAGCACAAGTATCTCTGCTCTGTTTGTAGATTTCAAGTGGACAGACATGTCCATATCCTGTCCTGCCGTGTCCTGCAGTTGACCCTGTCCACACAGAGGACCTGGAACATGTCTGTACCAGCTGTCAGTTTAACTGTCATCACTTGATTCACAACAAAAGGCCGTTTGTGGACTTTGGGACATTTTTTAAATTAGGGACATTAGTGGAGCTGAGGACACAGTATGTGGAAATGGGGAACATGTGTGGGGGTATTTGGCCATTTATGGACAGTGAGGACAATTTAAAAATGTAGGACAGTAGTGGAACGTGAGGGAGGTTTTCTGAAAACATTCTGAGCAGGTGAGGACATTTGGTTGTTTTGTTTGTCCTCTCTGTGTCTCTGCTCACTTCCCTCAGGCCACATCCTGTCCTCCAACTCAGCTGACGTCCACTGACACCTTCACACCTTTCCATACTGTCCTCATCAGCCCTGCAGACTGAACAAGCTCCTGTCTGTCAGAGCTGAGTCTTTCTGTCCGTCTTCACATCAGAGCCGAGTCTTTCTGTCCATCGTCACCTCAGAGCAGAGTCTTTCTGTCCGTCCTCACATCAGAGCCGAGTCTGTCTGTCCAACCTCACGTGGACACCAATTTGAATGAATAAATGATGCTCCTCCTGTCGGGTTCGGAAGGTCAGATAAAGTTATTGTAACTGAGAATCAGTGAGGAGACAACGCCTTCCTGTCTCCGTCTCTGTCCCTGTCTCCTGCTTCTCATCAGTCAATAAGCTGCTGGGACATAATATTATATTATAAAGGAGTGTCTCAGCCTCTGTCTCCTGCCTGTCTTTTAATCATGTGACCTCCTCTTCATCCAGTCACACTC
>NW_024618055.1:0-1213 GCF_008729295.1 Plectropomus leopardus | reverse complement strand
GTGTGTGTGTGTGTGTGTGTGTGTGTGTGTGTGTGTGTGTGTGTGTGCTGAGGCTGTGCTGCCCTCTGCAGGACTCTGCAGGATTCTGCAGGACTCTGCAGGACTCACAGCTCCATGTCAGACTTTTGTTTGTGGAGATAAAGACAGACCATCCACAGAAGAGGTGTGTGTCTGATTTTAAAGAGAAAACTTCAAACTTTTACAAAATTAAATTAAAATTAAATTTGAATTAACTAACAATGTCTGAGTCCGTTCCTTGTCTTACCGGAGAATCAGTCCTCGTTGATTTGTGTTTACTGTAGCTGGGAGGCTGAAAAACACACACACACACACAGATCGAAGACTTAAGTGTGTTCAACCATCACATGAAGTGTTTCTAATCTGTGTGTGTATGGAGGACAGAATTTCTTTTTTTTTAATTTTAAAAAATAAATTAAAAAATATTATAATTGAATAAATTACTTAATAAATTAATCATTATGGCATTAAATGTATCAAAAATAATATTAAAATCAAGTGAATGCATTTACTTATTGATAATGTATGGAGGATGGAAACGGCCAAAGTCAAAATATGAAAAAAAAAAGACTTGAGATAAACTAATTAATTTGCCACAAAATGTACCAAAAATAATATGAAAAATGTATAAAGGCACCAATTAAGTAATAAAATGTGGCATAAATTCATAATTCTGTTTTAATTTGTGTTCATTTTAAAACAAAGATGATTCTCGGGCAGTCCTGCAGCCTGTTTTCCTCTGATTTCTGAGCAGATTTATTTATTCCGGATTGACATCAGAGATATTGAGAAGTCATAATCTAATAATATTTGTTTAATGTAAATTATGATTCAGTTTTTGATTCTAATTAATTAATCTCCTGCAGCATCTCGCCCTCCACTTCAACTCTTTGTCCTGCTGAATGTTCATTACAGACCAAAGTGTCCTCAACAATGAGCTCAGGTACAGAGAAGATCTTCCTCGCCACCACCCTGAGAGAGTGTGTGTGTGTGTGTGTGTGTGTGTGTGTGTGTGTGTGTTAGTACCCGTGGAGTAGCTGACAGGCTCTGGACGATGAAGACGACGGGGCTTGGAGCTGATTTGATGGTATTGACCGCCTCCTCGTGACTGGCTGCTCGTAGGTCAACACCTGACACCTGCGCGCGCACGCGCACACACACACACACACACACACACACACACACACACACACAC
>NW_024618054.1:0-2676 GCF_008729295.1 Plectropomus leopardus | reverse complement strand
TGAGAAAAGTGATGATGCTCCCGGGTTTAACAGATTAATGTGTGAATGATGTGAATGATAACACCAGGCCTGTCCGAAAATCTTGTCAAATAACAATTATCACACCATTCAAGTCCTTAAGGTTACTTGCACTGCTTATTCAGCCTCACTGCATCCTGCTGTACACATAAATATAAAGACAAATATCACTGGAAATATTATTGTGTATGACAGGCAATGTTGGGTAAGTGTTATGTAAAAAAATGAATGCTGTGAAAAGGTTCTCTATCACATAAACGTGTAATCTGACTTCTCACAATATGAAAAAAAAAATTAAAAGAAATGACATGATTATTTGCATTTCACAGATTCAACATGAGAGTAGTACAGGAGTATAGGAGGAGTGTGTGGACAAATTAGCACAAACTAGTAAATCACACTCCCTCATTCAAAATACATCAAATCTCAGGGTGCATCTCTGTCCATAGAGAACACAATGGGATCAAGAGACGTGTTTGTTGCCTTCTGGTGAATATTTACATATCAAACTTTTTGCATCACGGTCAAAAGAGAAATTCACTCAGTTCATTTCAAGCTTTCCACTGTTGCATTCAAGGGCTCAGGCGCCCTTGCTCGTTCACATGTTTTACACCTTGGGGGAGAAAGAGGAGGTTCAGTGTGGATCTAGCAACCCAGGAGAGCTACTGTATCCATGATCCAGGTTTAAATGCTTGTATGTCTATCTACATGTGCAGCATCACCATATCTCACCCGATGGAACAAAAACTGCTGAAAGAAGCAGACTGGAAATGAAGAGCTGCAGTGGTTTGCCAGACAGCTTGCATAGAGAAAGTTCAGGTCGTTTGTCCTCTTCCACCTTTCCTGTAACTCAAGCATGTTTCCAGAGATCCAGAAAACTGCAGATGGGATGTTCAATTCTTGGGACTTCTTCAAATGTATTTCAGTCTGCCTTCTGCTTATCATGAAAACATTGCTTCATATTTACTGCATCATACTCCTTTTTTGTCTTTTTGGCAGTCAGTAGGAAGATGTGTAGCAGGGGGAAAACATAATTTATCTAAGATAGCCCTCAGTCAGTAAAGACACAGTAACAGTCAACAGACAGATTACAAGTTTACAACCATACCCTTCATGTGGGAGCATAGAGACATTTTCTTACAAGAAAACTACAGTTTAATCTACCATCAATTACAGAATTACTATCTTACTGAACATGAAAACTTAAAATGTAAGGGTATAAAGTGAGAAACTAGCTTTGAGAGTGATCCTTGCTTGTCACTTTCAGCAGTCGGCTAAAACAATTCTCTCTTTAATCCCCCCAAACCCTAAACAAATGTGATAACCTTCACAAACAGTGGGCCTTTATGCTGCAGATCCTCACTGGCAGCTGCAGTAGGTGTCAAAACTAAGTTTGCGGTCCTGTTAGTGTTGGTGCTGGTGTGTGTGCGTGAGTGAAGACAGGTGTGTCTGTGTGTGTATGGGTGGTGTTGGGGTTTTTCGGGGGTTGGTCACACCTCAGTGCTGACGGCTCTGGTGTTGGTGTAAAACTCCGGAGGCCGCCCTCTGTGAGTGTCCCTCAGCAGGGAGCCTCGGACAGAGGGCAGCGGCATGGCCAGCGCCTGGTTCTCATAGTGCGTGGGCATGTAGGTGATGCGCTCGCCACCGTTGCGCATTTCATCAGTGGTACGGATGTAGAAGGGCGAGTCATACGGTGAGCAGGTGGGGCAGTAAGTGCGTTGCCTCCCTGTGGGTTTGGTTGGGTCAGAGGATCCGGGCGGCTCTGGTGGCGACATGGACAGCGGGGTGACAATCGACCCATCCAGGCCGGAGACACTGCAGGCATTGCAGGCAAAGTGTTGCTGAGAGATGGAACCGCTGTCAGACCCATTCTTCTTACAGCAGTAGTACTGCATTGAGAGAGAATTTCACCACATGTCAAAAATAAAAGAATAAACCGCCTTTCTAAGGTCACAGTGACCTTTAACCTTTATAATGGGAATACATACATAATACATGACATAGCCGGTACTATGTGATTATTTTAATATATTTAACATATATTTGCATTTTGAAAACAATGCTGATGTATTACTCTTCTCCAGCCGACTGTCTGGAAGGATTAATAATGAAATGGGAATGTATACATCTTTCACACACAGACACACAGAGACACACACACACACACACACACACACACACACAGACACACACACACACACACACACACACACACACACACACACACACACACACACACACACAAACACACAAAAGAGGCGTACCTGGAGTCTACAGTAGCAGAGCACAGCTATGATACACAGAAGTATCACTGTGGCCAGTATTCCTCCAGTTATGACAACAGTTCCAGCTGTCATCCGACCAGCTCTCCATCAAACTCTGACACAGGCACAGGAAGTGACATCATTAACAAGAGCCTCCCACTGCATAGCAAATGTGAAGTTTAATCAAGTCATGCAAAGGTCAGCATCACAGCAAACACAGACGCAATGTGATGGAATATATTTTCGATGTAAGTAAGTGCGTTAATAGGGCGAACTCAAAAGGTCATTCTATAATTTATGTGGAGGGAATTAGGTGGAGAACATGCACACTGTAAATGACTTAAGCATGCATTAGGATTAGAACAGAAATGGACTGCCATCATGTAGACACCTG
>NW_024618053.1:0-1570 GCF_008729295.1 Plectropomus leopardus | reverse complement strand
CCAAAACAGTTTTATTCTCTTGTGAGAAATGTGAAAATATGCAGAGCGGCTGCAACATCTTTATATTTTATTCATAACATAAAAATTTGAGTTTGAAAATAAAACTCAGTAACATTTCGGATGATTTGCTGTTGACGGTCTGAAATGGGATCAGAAAGACAAACATGAACTCTGCGGTTTGTTCGCTCGCCGGTGATCTTTCATCCTCACTCGCTCTGTTCTCGTCCCGCCTCCTTTTTTATTTGACTCCGTGTTGAAATGTTGTAATTGTCTGTGTTTGACTCGGCCGTTCTTCTTTATCGTCTGTTTTTCTCATCACGTTTGGCTGTTGCTGTTTCTGCAGCAGAGGCCCAATTTCCCCACAGGGATCAATAAAGTTTCATCTGTTCTCTGATGGATTTCGGCTTCACTTCTGTGGTGTTTTCTGAGGCCGCAGGTTTCTTTTGTCGTTGTTGTTCTCGTGTGTCCCCATCGCCGCCATCGTGATCTTTTTATTTGAATGAATGAATAATTGTTTATAATTTCAGTTACATAAATTATGAGAAACAAAGATTATTTCACACAAATTTTCTCAGTCAATAACAGAAAAAGGAATAGGTTGAAGTCCTAAGATTATTTTTCTTATTCGATTTGAAGCCAGTTATTTAAATAACTTTTTTACTTTAAGTGAAGGATGATCAGTTTTGTCAAACTCTTTCCGTAAATCAATAAATACACTTTGAGTTTATTGGAATCGAACTGAGGTGCAGTGAGATACTGTTCAGCACGTGTTGCAGGATGATGGCGGCAGGATGAAGTTTGTTTCTGACCTCAGTGAGTTTGTATTTTTGCCTCCTCGTCGTTAAGTCTTCAGTAACTCCCCCTCCATCGTGCTCTCTCGTGAAAACAACTCTTTAATTTCCAGAAAGAGTTTTTCAGAGAGCTCCTTGTTTTGAGAAAAAGCCGATAGAAAAAGCAGACTTACTCAGCAGTAATTAAACCCGGAGAGAAATCACCGGTGAAGAGGAGGTAGTGGTTCTGATCCTGCCAGGGCCTCCTCTTCCTCCTTTTGTTCTTCCTTCACCTCCTCCCGGGTCTCCTTTTCCTGATGCTTCTCTTTTTTCATCCTCCTCTTCCTCGGCTGCTCCTGACCTGGTGTTCATCACATATTTTATCTCAACAGCTGTCCTAAATGGCGCTGAGTTTTTAGCTGAAGGCTTCCTCTCAGAGTCGACAAATTAAAAATCATATCATTTTGCTGCGGCAGGATGGATCTTTGAAGTCCTGTGTCCTCTTTTTTTAGGAAATGAAACTTCACCAAGAAGGGACACAGTCATCATTTTATATATTTTTCGTCCCATAAAAGCGTCTCACAGTGGTACAGTGGGACGATTTTACACACTTAAAGTATGATGATCTTTCCAAATATGCTGCCAGCAGAGAATATTAGCTCGTGCAGACAGTTTGTAGCACTGGTGCTGAACGTCATCACAAAGATCATCGTTTATAATGTGACCCAACAACGACCCCAAATACCTCACACAGCCAGGACATGTCCACAGCCCGCTCAGCGCCAGGACATGTCCACAGC
>NW_024618052.1:0-1021 GCF_008729295.1 Plectropomus leopardus | reverse complement strand
CATGTTAAATGTGACCAGGTGTACAGGATGTTTGGAAGTCCTTTAGTGAAAGCATAGGTAGGCTCCTGACATCCAACAATGACACCACACAAATGAAACTTCTCCCATCACAGTGAAAATTTGAAAATGTGTAACCAGAAACAGACCTATCTAGCCCCAGTGTTTTATTTGTCCATACTGGGCTACTATAGAACAGCATGGCGGACTCTGTGAAAGAGGACCTGCTCTGTATTTGGATATAAACAGCTCATTCAAACATAATAACAACACAATAATTCTTGATTCAGGTAATTTTGCACTAATGAAAACATAGTTTAGTAGTTCCTCAAATTAGGCACAAATATCCACTTGAACGATGATCTGATTAGATTTTGGTGGTCAAATGTCAAGGTCGGTGTAACCTTGCATCCATCTAATTTTTGGGAAAGCTATATTTCAAGGTGTTATTTTCACATTTGGCACATATGTCCACCCAAACTCAGCAATGAACAGATTAAATGTTGGTATTTAAAGGTGATGGTCACTCTGACCTTGCCTGAGTCTTATTCTCATGAGCGTGATTTTTCAAAGAGGCCTTTAAGGAATTTACTCAAATTTGGCAACTGGACCACAAGATTTTGGTGGTTCAGGTTGAGGTCACTATGCCCTCACAAACTGTGTTTTTAGCCATAATTTAAGAATTTATACCCTAATTATGACAAACAAGTATGAAATGATAAAGTTATGAAATGTATATCCAAAAGGTTAAAATTCAACTCAACTGTGACATCATAATGTTCTGCAAAAACACTTTTCTGGCCGTTATTCGACACCATAAGATGTTTGGTTAGATTCTGCATTGGTGACACTAAACTTTAACGCCCACCTCTCCCACTTTTTTAATTAGAATACAACAATGATGTGGAAAATGGGTTTTTAAATGTGTTGATAAATGTTTGGGTTAAGTAAAATGCACTAAAATTGCTAATACCAAAACAAAGACGAACTTGCATTGCATGCTGTCAGAGGCTTTTATTAGATC
>NW_024618051.1:0-3738 GCF_008729295.1 Plectropomus leopardus | reverse complement strand
TGGTACATTGGCTATATAATAATTTAGTTAAAAAGACATTTTGAATAATTTAAAGAATGTTAAAATGTGTTAAAGGGATGTGTTTGCAAGAATATATGCCGTCCTGATATTGAGTGTGTTGAATGTGATTGCCTTAAGATAAATGAGTTTTGTTTTAATAATATGAAACAACAATTCAATACAGAAGAGTGAGCGCAAGGGCTCCATCTTGTGGTTTTCCTCATTTCTCTCTTACTATTATCCCCCTTACTTAAGGGCACAACATTAACACAACTCTACTTTGATTTACATGGCATTTACATAGTTCGGTCTATAAATGATGTAGACCAGGCATGTCAAACCGGTCCACAGGGGGGCCGGTGTGGCTGCAGGTTTTGTTTCCAACCAAGTAGCAGCACACCAGACTTGACT
This sequence comes from Plectropomus leopardus, assembly GCF_008729295.1. Classification (NCBI taxonomy): domain Eukaryota; kingdom Metazoa; phylum Chordata; class Actinopteri; order Perciformes; family Serranidae; genus Plectropomus; species Plectropomus leopardus. The sequence goes on along the minus strand of NW_024618051.1, from coordinate 3,327 downwards.
CATTTAATCAACTGATCTCCGTCTTCAGACAGTTGATTGGTCAAACTGTGTGCTTCTTGGTTGGTTGGCACAAAAACCTGCAGCCACACCAGCCCCCCTGTGGACCAGTTTGACATGCCTGATGTAGACCAAGATGATGTACATTTTGTGTGGTCTCCAGCACCACCTAGTGGCCACAGGAACTATTACCCATATTAAATATTTAACTAAAGGATCAAACCTCTCTACCTTCTTTTTCCGATTCTCACAGAAATGACAGATCATGGGACATCAAGAGTTTTTGTCACACAATGTGGGCATGGCTTGGTTTTCAACTTTGATGTTTCGCCATAAAACAGTTGTTGTAACTCAGCCAGACATTGTCCAATCTGCCCCAAACTGAACCTGACCTGACCGATCCCGACCTGAACACATCTACATGATTTGTATTTTTTGGTGCATCCCCTTACAGGTTGACCACGTTCAACTCAAACTTGGTAACAAAACCTGCTTTACAACCTGTACCTCTATGTTTAACATAGAGGTACGAAAACTGGGAGGTATCTATGACATCCCAAGATGAACAAAAAACCTCTTGGAGCCATACCCTAAACCCAACAGGAAGTCGGCCATTTTTAATTGAAATGTCATTTTTTTATTTCTGGTGTTGGAATTTAACCAATTTGTCCTACAGATTTTAACAGATTGACTTTAAACTGAGTAAATCCCACCTTCAGATGTGGAGAGTTTTTTGTTTTTGTCGAAAGGTTTTCCGGGTTAAAGAAGCTGTACATGATCCAATCTGCCCCAAACTTTACATGCTTGATGAGGGTCCCGCACTGAGATTTATATCTATTTGACATTTTTAAGTGACAGAAAGAAAAGGACAGAAATGGCAAGAAAAAAGAAAAGGCAACGTTTAAAACTAAGAGGTTACAGCTCCTAGTAGGTTCACTTCAATGATCTCAACATTGTGTCAAAAATCCTGAAGAAGTTGATGATGCTTTAAAATGAAAATTGTGAGTTTTCGTTGAATGGCATTCCCATGACACCATGGCAAATTTTGGTGTTGTGACAAAAATTGGCATGACTTGACCACGGGTGGCCAGATTTTTACAAAATTTGATGAGAGTCCAGACCTGAAGACATTTGCAGTACAATTTTGAATCAGTTATAGTGCCACCTAGTGGTAACAGGAAGTTTTTTACACTTTGATTTTTCCCCTGTATACTTTGAGCTATAGAAGCAACCTCAAATTCACTCTGAATACCACAAAGACCTTCATGGTACATATAAATTAAGATTTTGAGTTTTCATCAAATGCTGTTGTCGTGGTGACGCATTATTCACCATAAAAGTTTTTGGCAGGCAAGGCATGCACCAAAACTCACCAAATGTGGCAAGACAAATCAAAAGTCCTTAATTGTGATATGATTTTTTTGGCATTGATTTGCCAAAATGTGCTCTATTGCGCCCCCTACAAAATTCAACAAAGCAGCCCCCGCGGACCCTTTAACCTAGAGCTACAAAACTTGGGAGGCATGTGTAACACTCCAAGACCTACAAAAGAGCCTCTTGGAGCCATGCCCTTAACCCAATAGGAAGTCCGCTATTTGAAATTTTATTTTCATATTTTTGGTAATTTTAGCTTTTGTATCTTAACCCACTTCTCCTACAGATTTAATCTGATTGACATTTGGACACCAGTATTTCCTAAAGTTGGTGATGTTAAATTGTGAGCCGTTTTAGATTTCATCAAATGTTGTTGCCATGCTGACGCATTCTTCGCCGTAACAAAGGAAGTTGTGTTTGAGGTGCTAATAATGCTTAAAATCTCACAAAACATGGAATACACATCAAAAATTCCTAAAATGTGATGTTTGATATGATCTTTTATTGCTTTGATGTGCCAAGTAGGGTCTGTAGTGCCCCCTCGAAAATTTCCACAAAACAGGACCGTTTAACCTAGAGCTTCGAAACTTTGGAATAAACCCAACAGGAAACAAACAATTTTAATCGTTTTTAAAATTTTGGGCAAACTTTTCCCATTTCTAGTACAGCCCAACCGATTTTCTAATTTACCGATATGAGCCTTTTACAGACGTAATGGAGCATATTGAAATCACGGTAAAAATTGAGGGCCGGGTCCCAAAAAAACACCCGCCGAGCACCAAATGTGATAAAATCTCTGGAGGTTATTAATCACACTGACAGGTAAATATTTCTGCCAAAATAGTCACGTATTAAACTCTTCAGAGAATCTTTGTTGCATTTAAATGGACGCATGGCATTGCTGCTCTGTGCCGCTGTTCCTGTACCTGTCTCTCTGTCACCTGTGCGGTGCGCGGAGCTGTCTCAAGTGCTACTTGTTCTGTGGCTCTGTTGACAGCATGAGACAAAAGCTGATCACTAAACTATCACCACCCACTGGTCTGCTGGGAGCTAATGCTTTGTGCATACTGATGAAGGTTATGAGATATTAAGACAGAGGCCCCGTAGTTTGAACCAGCACAGCAAACTCTTTTTGGCTCTCACAATGACAGCGTCAGTGCAGTAGCTGCACTTCTTCCGTTCCTGCCTCTAACAATAAAAGCCTTAGACAGATGCAAGCCTCCTATTTTTGCCGGACGCTGGATCACTCCACATAAATTTGGCCGAATTGAACACAGAGCAGACAGGAAATCAGACAGTGATACAACATTAAAACATTGGGTTAATTTTCAGAATAAAACACTCCGTGTTTCCGTAATAAAACGTCAAAACGTCAAATCAAGGCCTGGAGTCAGGTTTTGGGAGGTCATTACTGGCAACGTGGAAGAGAAGTCAATTATGGAGGTTGAAAACCATAAAATTATTTATGACACCACACATCCTTTTATTAGGACAACCATAGAAAGGAAATGGCAAGAAGCAATTTATTGGGAATTATGGGAGTGAATTGGCATCACGATAATTAATCAGCGAACTGAACGGAGTTATTACTTTTTCTTCTGTGCTGATGTAATGCGCATGATTCTGTAATTACTGCAAGAACTCCTCGGTCTCGCCACTCCAGCTGATCCAGCAGTTTTGCGCCATGCCGGACTCAAAACGCAATTTGTGGGGATTGACGGAGCAAAACAGCAGCGGAGCCATAATGCAACGCACATGCAACAGGTGGAAATATGGGGTTACAGCTCACAAGCAGCCCCAAGCCCCCAGGAAGTGCGCCACCCTCTGAAGCAAAATTTACATAGTGGCTGATAGTGGAACTACAGCGTCACATGATGCACACTGGCCCAGAAAGACTTTTCCCATTTGTTAACATTGGGAAAGAGACCTCCTTAAATCACTGGATCATTTTTTTTT
>NW_024618050.1:0-2386 GCF_008729295.1 Plectropomus leopardus | reverse complement strand
CTGACATGTACAAATGGAGGAGATTATGTTATGTTTCCCAAACCCTCCATTTAACATGTCCAGGCAGATACACAGTTATTTGAGTTTTTTTTAAATCTGCACCTTAGAAGGCATTTAAAAAAAAAAATCATTTTTAGTGATTCTGTTTGTGTGTTGATTATTTAGTTTCAAAATATCTGTATATGTGTAGACAGGGCCTAAGACCACCATAACCAATTTGAGTTTCATAAGCAGATGGCTGGGATGTGATGCCGCTACTTACAGGAAGTGTAAGATAAAAAGCATGGCATAAACATTTAAAGCAGAGCAAGGCTAGATGTGTTATGCAGGGCTGCGGAGCAATGCATTTCAGTTATTTGTCTCTATTGTTTTTTGAATACCAGGGTGTGCTTCTGTCTGCCCTGTGGACATGTTTAGAGATAAAATGACAAATATAAAGCTTGGGAATCACAACCAGTAATATTGGAATTCTTGAACAAATATCCTGGACTTTATTTTGATGAATGATAGCAATTAACTGTAAAGGTGTGTAAAGCTCATGTAGAGGGTCTTTGGGGAGTTCCTCTAACCCCTGAATCAATCACCAATTTGGAGGTTCCCAAGGTCACAGGAGGATCACATATGCTTTTTTTTCTCTCTACTATATATTCTCAGGTCATATTGCAGTCTTGTGTTTTTGCCATACAACTCAAACTCAAAGGACTTCAGCCTGATTAAGCAACTCAATGAAAGGGAAAGAAAATACAAAACACCTCTTAAAAGCTTAAAATCACCTCTCTCACTCACCCTTTTTCCCCTAACCCCAATGCTCTGCAGCAAGGTGAGCAGCATGTGCGGAATGAACGTTAATTCAATTTCGTACAATGTAAAGTGACACCTGGTGACAAAATCCACAACAGAACACTGACCTATTGTTCCACTCCAGGGACTTTACCTTATCTCCGTTGTGGATATAGCCACTATATCACATTTCATGTATTTTCACAGTTCTTTACCCTTCTTTCATGGCTGCTTTATTATTTTGTGTGTGTGTCAAAGAGTGATATTGTCTAAGTGAAAAAAGGTGTTATAAAGACTAATCTCTCCTAGCAGTGGTTATAATGACAGCCTGACAGCAATTCACTACATATTGAAATAACACTGTTAGAAGACAAGGTGTCTCTAAACTTCACATTAACCCCCCTATATGAATGTTTAGGAACTAGAGGGGACCAGCGATCTCAAAGATCTTTCTGCCTGCAGGGAAGCTCAGAAGGTACAAGACTTTGTCTCTCAGTATGAACTCAATCTGACAGCATTTTCTTTAAACATGCAGCCATTAGAGGGAGGAGGTTGCTCGAAAGCATGGATGCCAAAGCCTTTTTGACACTGATGGACTGAAGCATAGCATATAGGAAAGAATTGGCCAGTGGGCAACAGCCTGAAACAGTCAAGTTGACTATAAATAGTAATTCTGAGACTTAACATCTTCATGGTGTTGAGACATTCCTCAAATTATTGCATTAGGCAAAATTCACGTCTCAAATGCAGTAACTGGCCATGCTTTGGAAACATTCTCTTGTCATAAACATTCTTTAAAAAAATAAACATTTATTTTATTCTTAGTCTTTCAGTAACAGTAGTCAAGGTAATATCACTTATCAGGCTGTTTTCATCCACTGTTTAAAAAATGTATACATATCCTAATAATCATGACCCAGAAATTTATAACTAACATATTCAGGGAGGCTGCAATCATGTGACCAATGCAGTGACAGCGAAGGAAGAGATCACAAACTACAAGACTTTCCCCAGAAGAACTGAATTCAGAACTAGGGGTGTGAATCTTTCAGCATCTCATGATTTGATTTGATTTTGATTTGGTCACTATTCAATTCCGAATCCATTCTCGATTCAAAACGATTTCCGATTCAAAATCGATTCCTGATTCAAAATATATGAGGTGTAATTTCAGGATCTACTCCAGTCTGCCAGTGGCATATTATGTTATGAAAGTAAAGTGTGTATGAAATAATGGAGGTTTTATTATGTACAAGTTTTTGCTGTTGTAGAAAACCTTTCTCCCAAGTGTTTGGAAAGTGAAAATAGTGATTATTGTGATTATTATAGTTTTAAAAAAATAGACACACTTAAAAAAAAAAGTCCCATCGTTTTTTGCAGCTGTTTGTGTATCCCATTATGTGCGCCATTCTGCATATTGTGTGTCGTTCATTGTGTGTTCCTATATCTGTGATGCTGCGGAGGGCCACATCACACTCCTGACACACAGAGAGGGGCCTGATTCTCCTGCCTGCTCTGCCTGCAGTGAACACAGTTTACATCCATATGAGGCCCTGCTGCTTGTTAGACTGTCTCCTGATTTACCCTTGTCTCATTATTATTATTA
>NW_024618049.1:0-4031 GCF_008729295.1 Plectropomus leopardus | reverse complement strand
TTGTTTTCATGTATTGTGTTACTATTATTGTTCTTTTAGGATCTCAGAGTAATTTTAAATGCTCTTAAAGTTTTAGGTTTTGAAATAAGTTGCAGGCTGAAATTTATATTTGTAAACTTAAATGTCTTTTAATATCTGGACCCCTGTTTACAAGCTCTGGATAGCTTATCAGGGTCCCATTTCACACGTCTGATTTCACTAAAATCATGTTTGTATTTGCATTTTGTATCGACTCTGTTAATAAACAATAAACAAACAAATCTGCAGAAATAGGTTGCTAAAAACTGACTTTTTAAAGCATCCGCACACACAAACACTGAGCTTTGTTGCGCAGGTACGAGGACATCACATCGCGAAGCTGGACCCCCTGGACATCAGCTGCGTGGACTTTGACGATGCTCCGTGTACCGTCGGTTTCCAGAACGTTGGTGAGAAATATTAACCTGTTTACTGACGTCTTCTCCTCCCGTCCTTCCCACTTTCTGTCATTTTGTCCTTAAACAGGATCTCTTTGGTTTGTCCCCTCCTGTCCCGTCCCACGCCTTTCATTGTCTCTCCTTTTCTCTTTGCTGCTTTCACCCCTTATTTTACGTCCTTTGTCCACGTGACACGCCCATCAATCCCCCTCCGCCGTCGGCTTTTGTTCGACCCGTCGACTCAACATAATCCACCTTACGCGGCACGTATGCTGTAGGTACGGGGTCACCTCGTGGCTCAGCTGGACGCTCGGGGCATCACGGCGCCCGACGGGAAGCCCGCGCCCTCTGACGTCATCACCGGCCACAATAAACTGGGTGAGGAGAGCGAGCAGCACAAACACAAGAGCAGCTGCTCGTAAACTTGCGAAATGCTCGCATCCCGCCTTAAAATACCCTTATCTTAACCCTTTGAAACCTGATCAGCATTTTTTTGTTTTTGTTTTTTGTGTTCATACGCCGCTCACAAGCATGAAACCACAGCAAACTGGTTTGAAAAGAACAACTAGAAAAAAGTGTCCTGCAAATTGCAAGAAATTAGTAAAAAATTACAATAAAAAACCAGAAAATATGCCCTCCAAAACTTTTTTCTTTAAAAATGTTTTTTTGTTTGTTTTTGGTTTGGTTTATTTTTTATTTCTTTTTAATTTAAGAAAATGGAAGGCATGTTTTGTTGTTTGTTTTTTAAAACGTTTTCGAGAATTTTTTCTTTTTGTATATTTTAGATGTTTTTGTTTTTTCCTACACTCTGGACCTTCAAAGTAAAGTTTTTAGAAAGTGGTGATTTTCATTTATTTTGTAATCATTTATGTCTTAAACTCTGTTTTAGCTGATTAATATCGTTGATTGTCAGTACGTGCTGTTTTGTCCAGTGTAGTCCAGATAAGACGGCGTGTTTTATGGTTGTTAGTTTTAGAGCTGTTGTGGCTGCAGATCGATGGAGGGATTGTTAACATGTTTGCGTGCTGACGTTAGTATTTAGCAGCTTAAAGCACAACTGTGACTCAGAAAAGCCTCACAGAGCCGCCTGCATGGCCCCACGCTCGTTTTTATTAACGTCTGAATTTACTTTTCCAGTTTAGTTTTCATTAATTTCTAAATTCATGACCGAAAGAGTCACGTTTGGTCTTGCCCGTGTGTGTCCTGTTGTTCTTATCAGTGCACGCTGGACAACAAGTTGTTGTTACTGAGGAAGCAAGATAAGACTGCAGCCCTGGGCACTTTTTTAAAATAAAAAGAGGCCCGGGGCCAATCACAGTGGCCCCATACGTGTTTTTTTTATTTTTTAATTTTAGGACGTTTCTAAGATTTAGGGATGTTTCTAGTATTTCAGAACCTTTTTAAGATTTTTAGGACATTTCTCTGATTTTAGGACATTTTTAGGATTTGAAGACATTTATTGGATTTTAGGACAATTCTCAGCTTTTAGGACATCGCTAGGATTTTAGAACATTTCTAACATTTCAGGACAATATCAGGATTTTAGGATGTGTCTAGGATTTTAGCGTAGTTCTAGGATTTTAGGATGTTTTCAGATTTCAGAACATTTTTAGGATATTTGGGCATTTCAGTTATTACAGTTATTGGTTTTTATGACATTTTTCGGCTTTTTGGACATCTCTAGGATTTACGATGTTTCTAGAATTTTAGGATGTTTGAAGGATTTTAGGAAACTTCTAGTATTTTAGGACAATTGTCAGATTTGAGGACAATTCTTGGATTTTAGGAAATGTCAGGGATTTTAGAACATGTCTCAGATTTTAGGACATTAGGGGCTTATGCACTCCGGCACTTTATGTATACTTTAAGTAAATAAAAACAATTTTTAGTGTGAATTCTTGTATATTTATTGTGAATTTAAAAATGGTTGGGGCACCACCTGGCACCTTATTGGGTGCCAAATTTGGCCTGCGGGCTGTAAGTTTAATATCACTGCTTTAGCCTCTTAATTTTTATTCATGTCTTTTTTTTTATTAGTTTTTATTCATGAATTTCTTCATTCATGACCAAATAAGTCATGTTTGCTCTTGCACATGTGTATCCTGTTGTTTTTATCAGCACATACGTTGCAGAAAGTCATAGTTACAGAGGAAGCAAGATAAGACTGCATGCTTTACGGTTAGATTTCCTTTCTTTACTGTTCAGTTTAAATATTTGGTATGTGATCTGTCACTTTTCATTTCTGTTTTTTGACCCACTTTGGTTTGACTGGGTGTTCAAGTGAAACGTGTTTGCTTGGTTCTGTTACCGTTAGCTGTAAACCAAACATGGACGCGTCAGTTCACAGCAGTGCAAAGAGTCAGAGCAGTTTGAAGAGTGTGTGTTAGCCGCGGTGTGTTATGCACGCCTGCAGCAAACTGTCATTGTGCCCGATGAAAAGGTTGGGCCTCTGAGCTCAAAGGCAGCCGATTGTTATGAGCTGTAATAGGATGTTTCCACAGTTAATAGTGGTATTGTTCAGTTTCACCGAGTTGGTCTTTGTCCCCCCGTGGCGCCGAGGTTCACAGAGGTCGGACAATAGGTCGGTGTCAGGGTCCAGATCAGCCCGAAAAGAATAACTGAGAGCGATACTTAACCTGCAGCCTGCGTGTGTTTGTGACTCTCCGTACCTCCAGATTTCTCTCAGTGTAAACGCCGTCTGTGTAAACTCAGCTTCAGACTTTGCTCTTTGCTCCTTCAGGGGGATCTGACCTTTGACCTACATGTGGGCTGCTTTCAGTCTGCGGTTTTCATGGTGAAGTTCACTCAAAAACCAGCTTCCTGCGGTTGATCATTGGCTCATTAGCTCGTGTCGGGGTCAACTCTGTGTCGTCTTTTCTCTGGGAAAATGTAAGTTGAAAAAGTTGAAAATGAAAGTTAGTATATTAAGCTGCAGGGGTGGTGCTGCTTAGAAAGGAGGTGTGTGTGTGTGTGTGTGTGTGTTGTCTCCGGCTAACCTTTGTTCAGCAGCCAGTGGGATCAAACGAGATTTATTATGACAGATAAAGGAGATTTTATAGGCATCTATCAGTGTACGGTGCAGTAACGTACACAGAGGAACAAAGTTGTGTTTCCGTGGTGAAATGAACACGAGATGCAACAACAAGATACCAGACTGAGAACAAACACGTAGCACAATTAGGCATGTCAGGATAATGATGTTATTGGTGCAATATATTGGTCAGCGCCTCCCAAGCAGGAGACTTTACCGACCTGTAGTGTTTCCATGTGGTATTTTTGATGTTGCTGCTGTAAAGACAATCACCAGTAACACAGTCCACCATTTCTTACGTTTTCTAACCCTTAGTGCAAGCTTGAATATTACACACTCTCATACCGCTCTGTGCACAAAACACGCTTGTCAAAATCGAGCTTTAAAAAATGTTATACACCAATATTATTTTCTACTTTTAGTTAATATCTGTCCTAATCATACATATTAAATATTCATTCATTTTTTGCCATGATGCACTTTGTTTTTAGATGAAAAAAATAGTTGTTTTTTTGTTGTTTTTCTGATGATCACAGCCTGGGATATTTCAATTTGCAGCACCTAGTGGAAATAGCTAAAAAAAA
>NW_024618048.1:0-2404 GCF_008729295.1 Plectropomus leopardus | reverse complement strand
AATTATGTTATTAATATTATTAATAACATAATTTAGCTAACATTATCAAAAGGCAACAGTGTTACAGTGACACCCCCACTTACCCCAGCTGTGCTGAAGTAAGGTTAAAATATCCAGTAAACAGGTATTGTCATCTTGCGAGGGTGATGTCATTGAGAGCCGGCATCTGCGCAGTAGCGATATCCGCTGTGGGGGATTTCCTGCCGAAACACCCGTCCGACCAATCATGAGATGTGAAATTTAACTTAAAACATTTAGATTTAATATTTAACATTAAGATTTAATAATAACATTTAGATATAAGATTTAACATTTCGATTTAAGTTTTAGTTTTCACATATAACATTTCGATTTAAGGTTTAACATATAACATATAGCTCTAACATGGAACATTTATATTTAAAATGTACATTTAGTATTAACATTCAGCATGTAACATTTAGATTCAAACAGTTTTATTTTACAGTGACATTATATTGAACATTTTTTTCCAGAAAAGAAAAAAATCTGACAAAGTTCACAAATACTGCTCTAAATGTGGCAGCGCAGCACAGCAGCAAAGCTACAGCACGGCACAGTGGCAGAGTTGCAGCATGACACAGCTGACTCCACATTTATGCTGCATTGACACTCCGAGCGACACACCAAGAGGTTACAATACATTTTCAATGGAAGCTGGTGACATGAAGCATCAAACTGATGCCTGACACTTGTTGCCACTGACAGGCGTGACCGACTATAAATAAAAGTTGAGCTGGCTTCAAATTTGGTAGCCCTCCAATGACGTGGTGAAGCTTCAACCATTCATATGGTTTGTTTTTATCATGGTGCTGTTGTAACCGTGCTCAGTTGCAATCACTGCAGCTGGCTGGTCCAAATAACCCCCTCGACTCTGTGTTATATACTCTGTGTCTGTTGAAATAACATTCAGGAGGCTGGTCTCTCTCTCTCAAGCCGCAATTTATTCTGAACAGAAACAGATACGTACTGGTCACTCATACAGTTGGCTCGATGTGGCAGCTCACACACAGCACTCTCTCAGGCACGTCCCCCGCTAACTGGCAACATTCAGGTACAACAAAATAATGTAGAAATAATAACAACATAAAAATGTGTACCTGAACAGAAACAGGATATGTACTGGTCATTGATACACTGCACTCTCTAGATTAACCAACAGGGTTTTTTTTAGCACAGGGGCTAAGGAGCTAGCTTAGCAAGTGCATTGTGGTGTTGTGTGAATATTTTAGCACATAAAAGAGCACAGCAACCCACTCATAACTATCCTTGTGAACATTTCCCTACATCACAGTGCATCAGTCTTCATACAGTGGACAATGGCAATTATAGCAAGTGGAATCACATCATATACTACTTAAACACTGTTACACCCCCCCCTTGAATTCTAGCTACTCTTACACAAGAATCAGCATGAGATGAAGTTGGCCAGACCCGCCACCACACACAGGGAAAAATATGCCTGTCACATATTTCATCAACATTGCGACTGTAAAGTTTCTCAGTACAGGAATGGAAAACAAAAGAGATTCAACACCACCCATCTGTCAATGACAAATATCTGTTGAAATCAACTGAACACAATTCTGATTAACATCTATAACCCCATCCCTGTTGTCTGATGCATTACCTTAATAAGTCTATTAACAGGTTTGAACAACCTCCCTGCTTTGGATCTGACATGGTTGTTAACTACCCCGCCCCTGACAGCCGCTACAGTGTTGAGCAGAGTAGTCTCAGCAACACCCTGAATCTCTGTGCATGAAAGGGGCTCTCAAGGATAGTCACCAACAGTCAAACAAGTGTCAGCGTCCGTATTGCCACCACTCGTCGTCAAAATCATGCCCATGGAATTTTCAGACTGTGATGGATCGTGGGATGACTAGGTAATAAATGTCTCAGGCAACATATTGCCAGCAGATGGGACAGGAGGCGCATCCAGCTCCTGATCACCCTCAATGTCCTTCGTCTGATCAACATCCTCCTGGCTTGCCTTGCTTTAAGTCTCAGATGGCAGGATGGACACCCACACCCTGGTCCTGTGGTCTGCAGAGTCCACAGAGACATCAGCAAGTGTCTTCCTCTCTTCATCAAGATCCATGAAGCTGGACATAGAGGAAACATCCACCTCGGCTGCGGTGTCAGCAACAGGCAAAAGGAGAAAGTTCACTAGCATTATCAGGTACCACCTTCTCCTGACCTGTGTCGGCATGCTGGATCTTAAAGGCATGACTCTCATCATTTTGAATTTTCCTGGAAATGCCTTGTACGTTTCTTCATTACTCCTAATATGAAAGCTTATTCAATATCAGTAAAACGTAAATGCTGGAGGAATTGCTGAGATGAGGGGGCTAACCACCAACACATTTTTTGGAGCTGCCCAAAA
>NW_024618047.1:0-2681 GCF_008729295.1 Plectropomus leopardus | reverse complement strand
TAAAACTAATCTGTACACATCTTTGTCTTGTGGTGTTTTAAATGCAGTATTTCACCTCTGGGGATCAATAAAAACTTAAGTTACCATATTTTTGTCTCGATTCATGTTTAAATGTAAAGTTTTGACATCAGTGTTGTATCACTAAACACAAACCTTTAAGGGGCACCTCAAGATTTTAACCATGTATACAGCTTACATGTCATGTTGACAGCTACTCATCTTGTCAACAGTTTATTATTCACTCTTCCTGGAGAAGAGACTTTTGAACGTCTGAGAAATGAGTTGTGATAATGTCAGCAGTTATCTCAGTTTTATTGGAAAGCCCGCTGTTTAGCTAAATGGTTTAATTAGGACTTGTAAATACGTACATTCTAAACTATATGTTTTCTGTTATTTATTTTATATTTAATGTTTAATTCCTTTACATTCAATGCATGAAAACGGAACTCAAGCAAGAGCTTATGGACTTCAAAAATGACTTTCGGAATGATATCAAGCAAGAGTTCAACAGTTTCAAGACGGAGATAAACCAGAAGTTACAAAGTGTCATCGGAGATATATGGAATCACGGTTCAAGGCTAACGGAAGCAGAGCAACGGGTGGAAGACGTGGAGACAGCTAATATGGAGCTGAAAGACGCTCTGCTCCACTCTTTCAAACAACAGAAACTCCTTCAGGCCAAGGTGACGGACCTTGAAGGAAGATAACGGCGAAATAACATCCGCATATACGGAATAAAGGAGGCCACAGAGGGGAGTTCAGTGCTAACTTTCATTGACAACTTTTTGAAGACGGAGCTCTCACTCGACAGGAGCGCCGACCTGCAGATTCAGCGAGCTCACCGGTCGATTGGTCCCAAGCCCCAAAACGAGACCGTCTCGAGGTCTATTCTGGTAAACTTTAACAGATATGACACGAAAGATGCAATCCTTAAGGCAGCCTGGGCAAAGAAGATCTTATATGAGGGAAAAACGGTGTCTTTTTCACATGACTTCCCAACCAAAGTGAACAACAAACTCAAAGAATACAAAGACCTGAAAAAAGTCTGATTTGTGCTACAATTGTTAGTCTAGATGCTGAAAAAGCTTTTGACTGTGTTAACTGGGAATACTTGTTTCTGATTTTGGAACGATTTGGTTTTGCAGAGAAGTCAATAAATAGTATTAAAGCATTATACTCGGCTCCTACAGCAAGAATTAAGATAAACGGTCGGCTTACTGATAGAATACAACTTGAAAGATCCACCTGTCAGGGATGCCCGCTCTCTCCTACCCTCTTTGCACTGTACATAGAACCATTGGCACAAACAATAAGAGAAGACTGTAATATTCAAGGAGTCATGGTTTGTAACACAGAACACAAAATAGCGTTATACGCTGATGACATTTTATTATATATTAATAACCCAGATGTCTGCCTTATTCTTTTAAGTACCCTTCACAGATTTGGCACATATTCAGGATATAAGCTAAATATACAAAAAACACAAATACTAACATTCAATTACAACCCATCCCTTGACCTTAAACAAAAGATCCCCATTGACTGGTCACAAAAAGCAATCAAATACCTGGGCATATGGTTAACCCACTCTCTGAAAGATTTGTACAAAAAAATTACGAACTAACGAACAAAAAAATTAAAGAAGACCTTAGCAACTGGTCATCACCCTTATTAAATTAAAGTGCAAAAATTGACGTAATAAGAATGTCTATTTTGCCTAGACTTCTGTACTTATTGATGTCATTACCAATCAGAGTGCCAACCACTCAATTTAATGAATGGGACAAACAAATTTCATGATTTATTTGGAATGGGAAAAGACCCCGGGTTAAATACAGGACTTTAATTATCAGGAAAGAAAATGGAGGTATGTCACTCCCAAATCTGAGGGACTGTTACTACTCAGCACAATTAAGAATTATAACTTGTTGGTGTGACAATAATTATGAAGCAAAATGGAAGGAGATGGAGAGAGAATGCTTGGGCATTCCCATACAAGCAATGATTGGTGATCATAAATTAATGACTGCATATCAAGAACATAGTCACCCTTTTGTCTCTTTCACTCTACAAATCTGGTTTGAGATCACAAAACAATTAAATCTCGAAGCTCAAATAAGAAAGCTTAGATGGATTGCTTATGACACAGAATTCAAACTTAACTCCATGGATCGCAGATTCAGATACTGTCTGAATAAAGGCATTACTGCTTACTGTAATATAATGGAGAAAAACACCTTATATAGTTTCCAAACACTGAAAGGAAAATTTGAGTTAGAGAAAAATTATTTTTTCAGATACTTACAGCTCCGTCAGTATTACTCAACCACAATGGGGAAAAGTGAAACACTTATGGAATCCAATGAGCTAATACAAATCATGGTAAAAGCATACTCAGGTATTTCTAAATCTGCTATCTCTAAGCTTTATCGAGGTATTATTAAGAGTAGGGGAGCCTAAACAAACTATATCAAGGAAAGACGGGAGAAAGAATTAAAGACAACAATATCTAGCCAGCAATGGAAAAACATGTGTGAATCTGTTTTTTCTACTTCCTGTTCTAGGTATTGGCGTGAATTTTCCTGGAAATGCCTTGTACGTTTCTTTATTACTCCTAATATGAAAGCTTATTCAATATCAGTAAAACGTAAATGCTGGAGGAATTGCGGAGATGAGGG
>NW_024618046.1:0-1678 GCF_008729295.1 Plectropomus leopardus | reverse complement strand
TGTATTTTTTAGTGTTTGTCGTATGTATTTATGTATTTTTTTTTCTTTTGTAGTCTCATGAGATGAGATGAACCTTTTTTGATCCCCAGAGGAGAAAATCAGGTGTTGCAGCACAACAAAGACAGAAATAAGGACAGATACTTAGAGGAAGGTGAAAATTATAATGATAATAATTAAAAGTAGAGAGCTGCTGCAACTGATTAAAACTAATCAGTGCTGAAAAGCACCTGATGAGAAGAAAAGGACGCTGCAGGATGCTCGAACACACTGCTGCCGTGTTGTGAGAGGACAGGTTTTTTTTTTTTTTTATCTGTGTTAGATCTATTTTTCAGCAAAACGCTGACGACGCTAACGCAGAAGCAGCCTGACAGGACGACTTCTTCAAATCCAAAAAAAAAAAAACAACCTCTCCCAGCTGGAGTTTTGGGATGTGAAGGAGACAAACTGCCAAAAACTGAGCGCCGGCAGCTTTGGAGATAACAAGCGGAGAAGGACGTCCTGCTGCTCGGCTCGTGAGCGCGTCGCCTGGATCGATCGTTCAGCTGTACAGTCGCTGATGTTTTTCCGTGGTGAAGCTGCAGCGGACGCCGCCGCAGTTTGTTTCTGCGAATGTGAACCTGAAGCGCGTGTTTGTTTGTGTGTGTGTTTGTGCGTTTGTGTTTGTGTGTGTGTGTGTGCGTTTGTGCGGAGCGTGCGGGCGGAGCAGAGGTCACAGAGGTCGCCTCTGCAGGGGATTCCTGCTAAATGATTGATGGCTGCGAGTTAATAGAATATGGATTGTGAACATTGATATGTGTCCTTGGCAGCTGCAGAGTCAAGTTATTTGGTGTTAACCTTCATGCAGAATAAATGATCCTCAAACCGCTCAGCGATTCCTCTTTAACACTCTCCTCAGCTTCTTTTCGTTTTTATGTGTTTATTCAACCTTTTCTTAGTCACCGGCTGTAATCTGGACTTTAACACTTTTGTCCAGCCTTTGAACGTCCTCGCTGGCTTCAGTCAGCATCATCTGTAGGTTTTTGAGGTTTAACCGATGAGCTCGTTCCCGCTTCAGAGCCGCTCTGACGCTGAACGTCTCCAAAACTTTCATCGACATCTCCGTGTTTTCTCTTTCTAACAAGCTGAAGTTATTTTGTCTGCAGGTATTCCTGACGCCTCGCTGACGTATAAGATATGCTCTTATTTTTCATCAATAGAGTGAAACTAAATACTTTTTTTTAAGTCCAGAATCAAACGTTTGAAATTACAAACCATAAAAAAATAAAAATAATTATGTTGCTGAGTTTTAGATGTATAACATATGTATAAAAATGTTAGATTTTTTAAATAGTGGCTTTTTTTGGTGATTCTTTGTTTATTTAGTTAATTTAGTTAGTTAGTACAAAAATGTTTGTGGATTTTTGTTTCTTGTAAAATGATTGGTGTTTTTCAAAGAAAATGTGCTTTCTGAGCCCAAATAACACAATTTATCACAGGCAGGAACTGTGAAAACAGAAGTTTCCGATGGTCTTTAACACATCACATGGGCAAACTTCATGGATTTTTCCACATATATATATATATACAGAGAGAGAGAGATTCTTCGTGTAAATAAATACATCTTACATTTTTTTGAAAGCATATCGTATTACTTTAAGAAATAAAACAAGTTCTTCCTCTTCTTCCAGCCTTTTTCGGC
>NW_024618045.1:0-8080 GCF_008729295.1 Plectropomus leopardus | reverse complement strand
TCCAGGTGGATTATGAGGATGTCAAGACGTCGGAGTCCACCGAGGCTACCTGGACACCAGAGCCCACTGAGGATGTACAAACACCAGAGCCCACCGAGGCTGCCTGGACACCAGAACCCACCGAGGATGTCCAGACACCAGAGCCCTCCGAGGCTGCCAGGACACCAGAGCCCACTGAGGCTGTCCAAACACTAGAGCCCACTGAGGCTGCCGGGACACCAGAGCCCACCGAGGCTGTCGTGACACCAGAGCCCACCAAGACTGTCCAGACACCAGAGCCCACCGAGGCTGTCCAGACACCAGAGCCTATTAAGGCTGCCGGGACACCAGAGCCCACTGAGGATGTCGGGACACCAGAGCCCACCGAGGCTGTCATGACACCAGAGCCCACCAAGGCTGTCCAGACACCAGAGCCTATCAAGGCTGTCCAGACACCAGAGCCTATCAAGGCTGCCGGGACACCAGAGCTCACCGAGGCTGTCCAGACACCAGAGCCTATCAAGGCTGCCGGGACACCAGAGCCCACTGAGGATGTCGGGACACCAGAGCCCACTAAGGCTCTCCAGACACCAGAGCCCACCAAGGCTGTCAGGACACCAGAGCCCACTGAGGCTGTCCTGACACAAGAGCCCCGTGTCTTGAACCCACTGCTGCAGTGGAAAAGGTGTTTCAGTGGACAGTGGAGGAACAGGATTCACCCAGCTCCACTTGTACATTTGGATGCTGTCAAGTCAGCCAGCACTGACGAGGATCAGACACCAGAAGACACCAGGGATGTTTCATCTCCATCTTCTACTTGCTTGAGTCCACCAGATCATCAGGTTGCTGAGGTCACACTTCAGTCTGACTCTGAGCGTCTCAGTAATACCAACGTTGACGCTGATAAGACCAAGACCAAGAGGAGCAACCGCTTCTCCCGCTTCTTCAGAAATATCTTCTCAAAGGTATGGAAGCATTAACAGGAAAACTCTAATCAGTGAGACTATTTTAAAAGTACACAAGAATAGATGAGACCACATCTGACCAGATAAGATGTCAGATGTTACAGACCGACAGAGACACTATGGAAGACTCCCGATGATCTGTCTCAGCTGGACTTGTTTGTTCTTGTGGATGTTTTCATCCAAGAGGCTTCATCACCTTTGAACTTCTTTCCTGTGAGTTGTGAGGTGATGAAGTTTTTCAAGGCCAAACAAGTCCAGTTGTTTTTGACATGAAAACATCTTCCGGTTATGTTTTTGTCGAACTGTAGATATTTATTTGTACCGCTGTACTGATATGTTATGTTTGTTTCTATTACTTCCTTAAAAAGAATGAGGAGAAGATGGAGAAGAAGAAGGTGCCTTCAGCATGGGATGTGACCAAACAGCCTCCTTTTTGGATGCGGCTGGTGAGCTGCGGCTCATACAACTCTACATTTGAAGACTAAAGATCTGATCCGCCCCCCCTTTTTTATTTCCTCTCTCTTTAAATTTAAAGAGAGAAAAATTAATAAATTTAAAGACATTACATGCATCAAAATTCAATTTATTTTTTCAGTGTTTTAATATTCAACGACTTACATGATAACCTATGTGACAGCCCAGGCTCAGTGAATTTGAGAAAGAGGGAGATTCCATGACTAATGCAGTTTAAACAACATTTTACTTGAAACTTACTCAAATATGATGTGGTGGTGTTGTTCATGCAAAACAAATAAGGAAACCAAACCAAAAGGGTAGATGGTGACAGAGAGAAAGACAGAATGAGGAGCCAGCCTAAAAACAGTCCAGGAGGAAATGATCAAGTCCGTGGCTCCGCCCATCTCTACCTGCAGCCAATCTGTAAAGAGAAACACAAGAGATGGCAGGAGGAGCACTGACAGGGTCAGGGGCCATCACATTCAGGAGTTTAAAGAAACCATAACACATGTTGTGCTCATCAGTCAAGGGCCACACAGGGGAGCACCAAACAGACAGAAGTAGTCAAAATAGAGCTGAGTCATGTGTTTTATGAGCTTATTTACTGAGTGAATCCACTCTAAATATTAAGTGCAGCTCTCAGCAGGCATTAGTCGGCCAACATTGCACATTCAGGCAAAATCTTCAAACTTTTGCCCTCTGACAAAACACATCCATACAGTATGTGACTGTGACCAAACTTCTATTGACATTTTCACTGTGGTGTAAAAGGTGGCTAGAGGGATTTAGCTAGTTACCTTTATTTTGAGAGTCACAGCAGCAGCAGTAGCAGAGTCAGTGAAATTCAGTGGGCATGCCGAGCAGTTTGTCAAGCCAGTGTTTACTTTACTTTTATAACTATAGTGCAGTAGTGTGGTAATGCATTACATGAGTTAACACTGAGTATTTTCCAGGTGTTTTTAGATAAATTTTGTTCAAATTTTCAATAACTTTCTTTTTCATAACTTACTATTATGTTGCCTCAAGGCAACTCACCCCCAAAAAGTATCCCCCAAAAATGTTTTCTTTAAAATTTCTTTATGTGGTCTATTTTATGACCAAAAAAAAAACCCACTACAACATTTTTTCCCCAATTGGCATCATAATACGTACCATAGAGGGTTAAGCAAGCTTTGCGTTTTGCGGAATTATACTGACAGTATAACACACAGGGTAACAGTGCACGCATACGATGTGTCCCTTATCTCACATCTTTTTCTTTATTTTTTGATATATTTGGATTTAAGGAATTCATAGAACAAAAAAAAAAAGATTTAGTTTGTTGGATATGGCTTTTCATTAGTGAGAGGAGGATTGAGAAGATTGAGACTGATTGAAAAGTTACACATAGTCTGGCTTCAAGGGGAATAGCCTGGAAAAGTATGATATGATAATATGTGAAGCACAGGAAAGCTGCTTCAACAAAGCAATAAAAGCTTGAAATGAACCACAAATGATAAAACACTATGAAGGGATATCTTGCCTTGGAACAAAATGTTGGATAGATAAACAGTCCAACAAACACTGACATTTAGGTAAACTTTTAATATCTTCTTGTATTTATGACGTTGTCACAAAAGCAGGTTAAAGTGCCAGTGCAGAAATTTGATGATTCATATTGTTTCAATGAAAATAAATGCCAAAGGTTCAGTTATAATCAGCTTTTCTAGGCAAATATTTCAGCTTTCATTTAGAGTATCTTGTTCATCAACAAAGTCAAACCCAAAATATCTGGTGGACTCTCCATCACCCTGGACTATTTCAAGCCGTTTAAATTTGGTTCTTCATTTGATGTTAAAAAAGAAAAAAAGGGATACCAGTAAGCTGTAGTCTGAATACAACACCCCCACCCTAAACACACACACACACACACACACACACGGATCCCCTAGTGTCCAGTTTGTGGTAGTTTAAAGTTGAATGTTGTATCTGCTGTCTGCATGGGAGGTCACCTTTAAGATGGCAATTTAACAGCTTTGCACCAGAGAGCATGTGCCCGGACACACACACACACACGCACACACACACACACACACACACACACACACACACACACACACATTAAACATCTAATATAGACATATATACACACACACACACACACACACACACACACACACACACATCCTGGAGCCCCCCGATCACAGATAGAGGACCTAGAAAGATGATAGAAAGATAGAAAGAGACAGCAATGGATTGTTCTCAACTCTCACTGTGGTCAGCATCTCTGTGTGTGTGTGTGAGAAAGAGAGAGTGAGAAGAGAGAATTAGAGCTGTCACTAGTTCGATAACAATGTTAAGGTGAGGAAGTGTGCTTATTACACACACACACACACACACACACACACACATAAACACAGCATCTCACGGGACCCAAGACAATCCCCCAAACATCTATTTCTTGATACACATTTATGTTAAAAACCTGTGGCAGCGCTTGCCATAGGCGACAGAGGGGACGCCATTCCAAGGGGGCACCAAAATTGAGCTGAACTGAGGGAAAAATAAGTACAAGTGAGTCATCACAGTCTGTACAATGCACAAAGCGCAAGTCAAATGGATGACAAAGGATTTTTTTCTGGCCATTTAAGTATACCCACTTATTAGGCAAAAAGCCATTGGATTATTGTATAGCCTACATACTTCCTCTACATACTTCCTCCTCAGTAACCCACCAACCTGCCTCATACAACACTCACCTCATCAACTAAATGAAAAATGAAAATGAAAAAACAACAAATATGTGTTGAAATCAGCAGGAGATCCAGTGCAACAACTTGATCTGGGATGTTGGGGGTTAACCATGTCTCTGTGAAGAGAGCAGTCTCTGATCTCCCACTGCTGAGTAAGTCTGAATCACATCTCATCAATTTAACTGTCCTGCGAGTGGACATTAGCTGGAAGAAGGCCTGGTAGAGGAACAGCTCTCAGTCCAATTCGGGTCAGCCTTGCCCTGATGCCGACTCTCCTTCCTCTCTTTGTCTGGTGCTTTCAGTTTCGTTTGTCCCCTCTGGTCTGACTGGCTGCTCGGCATATGCCGTTGGTGCAGATCCTCTCCTGGTCTGCTGCATTCAGTCCAAAACCCACACAACTTTCCCCAATGTTGATAAGTGCTTCTCTATTGCAGAAAAGTCGTGCTTCAGCAAAAGGGGCCACGGAGTCGAAAAAATATAGCAAAAAAGTAGCAAGATTGTGATGAGCTACTGGCTGCTGCATCTATTGTTGTCGGTGGAGAGATTGTTATGGTTAACATTGTGATGCATTTCAGATCTATTCAGTAAAAATGAACATTAGGTGAACATAATGAACAATGTCATGATGTGTTCAATGTAATCTTGTAGAACACAGCTTTTGGCAAGAAACTTTAATAAATAAAGATTTTTTTTGCTTATTTTTAATTAGATATGTTTTCTGTTTGAAAGTTATTTAAAGTTTGATTCATATGTGTGTATCACTGAATTTGTGCTCATATGATAGTATTTTGAAGGGCTTAATTACATCAAGACAGTGGCTATTTTTCATAGTGTAGATTTCTGTGTTTCCCTGGCACAAAATAAAAATAGAAACAAAAAACAACAAAACAACATTAGAAAAACTTTGGCACGGGCTATCAGCCAAATTGTTACTTTAATATTAGTATCAGTATTGGCCCAGAAGTTTAAAATGGGCTCATACCCAGTTCAATTAGAAAGTATTTGTTACTTTTTATTGTTATTTTTCATTATCATCTATTGTTTATTCTTTTGAGTTAGTTAGTTTATAATTCTTTTTGGCATTTTTTTAATTTATTGACTTTGTATTAATTATGGATTTATTCAATTATTATGAAACACATAAAACGTGTTACAATAGCAAATTTGCACATATATTTTGTAGATAGCTAGATTAGACTGTTTAAATTTTAATTTTCATCCATATGTAAGTGGTACCTTCAGTGAAATATTCTAAATGATTGTGATTGTGAGTTTAGTTTCAGTCTAAAATCATTTGATGTAGTAGAAATGAACTTATTTTATTTTCACAAATATAGAGTACACATTCAGTCACTCACCCACTTCCCATATTGCCAATACAACACAAACCCACACAGAACAAATGGAGGCACAGCAAACTCCACCTGCAGAGCTAGATCCAGATCACTTCCAAACACTGATGACTCACCTAACAATCACTGACTCAACATCCAATTCAATTCATCACCCACTCAGCCAGCTCCCACTGAGCAGCCTCGAGAAATGCAGCTTATCCTGATTTCCCTGCCAATCGCCTCATCAGTCAGCCACTGCATGATCTGGCTTGTCACCACTGCTGCCATGGGATGGAAAAACATTATGTAAAACTTTTGGTCTTACAAGTCCATAATAAAATAGGATGAAGCCTTCTGGTTAAATTAGCTACAAGGCTTCCAGTGCCTTCTGCAGCTATTCTCATGCTGTTAATAGGTTTTGTCATGGGTTACTGTGGATCTGAACAAAAGCTCCAGAGAGAGAACTGCACGTTTCTCTTCACTCTAACATTCATATTGATATATGATTCACAGGAAATAGGACATACAATAGTCTTTGACATGCAGAATGCTATCATCTAACCTTTGATCCTGACCAAACCTAGATTTGATGGTACTCAATACCCTCTGGTCTCAAAATGACCTCAACATCACCATTTCTATCGCAGGCCCTGCATCAAGTCCTCTATTCCTCTATGTATCTGTTTCATAAGACAGAGTCTACGAATACATGAATATAATGTATACAGAAAAGATAGAATTAAAAAAGGAGATGGAGTAGCAATATACGTTAAATCGGGTCATCTCTGATGATGAAAAACAGATTCATGCTCTTATTTCAAACGGACTCAGCTGATGTAATGCGCTTTTTACTGGAAAATACACTGAGACTTTAGCTCATTCAAAACTCTGCATTTCGGTTATTAACCAGAACCGAGATGAGAGAGCACATTAGTTCAGCTGCTCTGAACTGGCTTCCTGTTTCATTTAGAATTGACCTTGAGGTCCTCCTCCTTGAATACTAAGCCCTAGTTAACTAACATATCTGTTTATTTATGTATTCATAAGTTAAGTTTAAATAAGGAAACACATGCAGAATTATTAGCTAATGAATAATGGGGGGGGGGGGGGTAGATTAGTTCACACTTCCTCACACTCCTTTTCGAACATGTAATTAGAATTGGCTGTTTTCTTCACCACTATTCGTTGGTTGGTTGGTTTGTGTGAGGTCTTAAGCATGTTTGAAATAAAGATTTCAATGAATCAAACTAGTTGCCCTCATAAGCACTGCAAAATCTGCTGCTGGTATATAGAAGGGTTCCTAGCATCAGCTGGAAAAAAAATCTTTGAAAAGAATGTTTAAAAGTATCTCTTCACTTAGCCTTTACCTAGCTATGACTTTCCTGACAGACCTGAAACTCTTTGTTTCTGCTGTTCACACAGCTGCAGTTGCTCAGGGATTTTACTTGATTTTATGATTTACAGTTTACAATTTTGTCATTTTATGATTTATGATTTTGCTGATGTTGAGGTATGATGCCTTCTATGTACGCCGTTTTTTTTGTTTTCAAATATCCTTTCAGACTGAATTGCCTTATTGTCCTCACTACTCATATATATGTACATATAATTCCCTGATAGTAAGCACTTTGTTCTGTATTTCTTGAATGAAAGGTGCTTTATTAATAAAGTTTCTTCTTATTATTTTTATTATTAGGCAGGAGTGATGCACAGATGTTTTTCATCCCTTTGAAATTCACTTGTGGCCTATATTAGTTTTTCGTTGCAGGCATGAACTAGCCCGGTAAGACCATCCTGATGACGTGAACTTGACATTCTGTTTCTCTCTCTGTATCAAACAGGAATTGCTGCTGCCTCTAACACTTGTCCAGAAATTAAAATTCAGTCCGGGCGAATAGTTGACAAAATAAGCAGCCAATCAGGGATTGCGTTGGTGTTGATGACATAAAAAGAGGGCTTGCAGAACAGTAGTGATAGCTCCTAAAGCAACAAGACCTAACCATGGATGTATTAAGAGAGTGCTAACTCTAACTTTAGTAGAGTGAACAAAGCAATATGTGACGTTACTGCAGAAATAGAGTTAACAACAACATTTTAACAAGCACAAGAGTATGCCCTTGCCAGATTTCTTGAAGGAAAACACTTTTTTTGCAATTCTTTATGATGAAGATGTTCCCTTGTACAAATCCAGTGTTCACTGTCGTTTCACTACTAATTGATCTAATGAAGGACAGACAGAAGACGCACCAAAGCTGGGGATCACAGCCACGCTGATTGCTGTTCACAATGCTTTGGACATACAACAAGGATGTCGCCAGCTGGTATTCGGCAGTCCAGAGGCATGGCTGCTGAATGAGAATGGCAAAACATGCTGGCAATGCCAGCTTTACTCTCCGTGTAGAAATTCCACAATTATAATTCTTTTTAACTTAAATTTGAATTGGCTAATCAGTGGGTCTGATTACTGAAAGAGGGGAGTAATGATCTTAATCTTACACAATTAATTACTGACCCTGCTAGGCCTAATTAAAAAGATCCTTCAAAATCAACTTTGTCTAATGGCAATCATAGAATTAGTGCCTGTGGGGTGTTCTATCTTGCTGTATGTCTTTAT
>NW_024618044.1:0-1803 GCF_008729295.1 Plectropomus leopardus | reverse complement strand
TCACTGTAACCTTGTGTAAACTACATCTAAACAACATTAGATCAAACTATGAGAATGTTTATTGGATGCGAGAGTTACAAGAAGATGAGGGTGTATGAATGAGTGTGTGGTGCGCTGACATTTGTGCATCCACCTGCGTGTGTGTGTGTGTGTGTCTGTGCGTGTTCATGTCAGGGCAGGTCTGCTGTGCTTGCACTTGACAGCACCTGCTGTTATTGGACACACTGGGCTCAGCTGGCACCACAATGTGTGAGAGTTTGTGTGTTAGTGTGTCTGTGTGTGTGTGTGTGTGTGTGTGGGGGGGGCGCATTGTGTGTCTTTGTGTCCCTGCCTTTATGTGAGGGACGGGATCCGTCTCTCTGTCTTTTTGTGTCTTTGTGTATCGACTTCATTTTATTATGTAAAAGTGTGTCCTCCCATTGACAATTATGTAGTGCTGCAATTGTGCCTCTCTCTCACACACACGCGCACACACGCACGCGCACACACACGCACACACACGCGCACACACACACACACACACACACACACACACACACACACACACACATACACACACACACACACACACACACACACACGCTGAGGCCATTATAAGAAGTCAGAGGCCTCCCAGCCCATTACTGAGGCCCCTGGGGGCCCCTCTTTCATCACCAATAATATAAACAGTCTTCACTCCAGCTGGGACGCACTCACGCTCCCCAAAAAGTGCACAATAAATCACACACAAACACGGTGTGGCAGAGAATATTTGATTGGAGGATAAAGAATTTGTTTGCACACAAAAGGCAACAACCGTATCGATTTCTCCTGGTTATAACTACACACGTCCTTAATGGTCAGTCGGCAAAACTAATCTGTTTTTGTAACTGGTGTTTATTGTTCTATCCTGAGTAATAAAGATGTAATATTCAAAAGCAGACCATCTGTTCATTGGCGCCGCACTCATCTTTTGATGTGAAACTCTCATTACATGGCTCAGCTGCAAAACAACTAACTTCAGCAGCTGCCCCGGTACATCACTCTTTGTAATTAAGTCACTGACTTCTCCTGACAGACAAAAGACAAAGCATGCATGCAGCCTCCCTCTGCCATAATCCCAGCATCCTTTGCATGTGTCAAATGACAGGAGCTTCAGATAAGGTGTGAAGTCGCCTCGGCCTTTCAACAGCTATGACTCCGGGGAGAGAAAGATGGGGAGCTGCAGACAGCGTATAGTTGCTAGCAGCAGCTATGTTAGCAGATATGCCAGTTTTGTGATATGTGCAGCTGATGAAAGCGCCGGCGCCTGTACAGGTGGAGCTTCAAGCTGGCTAGCCGGGTCCTTTGGGATCTGCTGCGACAGGCTTTGATGCTGCCAACAGAGATGTTCCTTTCAGTTCTGCTGCTCAAAGCGCGAAGCGAAGGCGTGTACTCATTCAGACTGTTTATCTGGGTACAGTAACACGGTACATCCACCTGTGGACACGGCACATTAGTCTCAATATGTGTTGGTTTTTCAATTATTTGGAGTTGCAAGTATCGATTCAGGAGTTTTATCCTCTCTTTGATGAACACCCACAAAATAATCATTTATATATCGAACTCGAGCTCATATGGACGCAGCCCTTTGCAACAGTCAGTATTTCTAAAAGCAAACTCAAGCCCTAATTTTTAGTTTGGCTTTTAATTGAACTTTAAGCATTTATTTATTGACTATTTATTTATACTATATTTATGTATTTTACTAGATGGTACATTGTTTTATTATTTTTAACATTTTTATGTATTATTATTTGTGCCATTATCCTTTCATTCACATTT
>NW_024618043.1:0-3203 GCF_008729295.1 Plectropomus leopardus | reverse complement strand
GTGACCCACGAGTCCAACGGCATCGACATCATCACGGCTCTGATCCTGAATGACATCAGTCCTCTGTGTCGGTATCGGATGGAGATGGTTCTGGAGCTGAAGGTACGCCGACAGAAAACCGCCGTCGTCTCCACGCAAAGCTCGACATTTCTCAGCGTGAGCCGAGGCTGCGGGCAGAGTCTCCTCGCCTCTCAGCTGCTGTAGTTTGAGTCGGCGCCGCAGCAGTAAATCAGTCTGGCATCTAAATTATGGAGGACTGAAACCGACGACATCAAAGATAAATTAATAAAAATGACAATATTTATTTAAATTCCCATTTATTTTCTTTACACAATGCATGAATAATTACCAGGGATGCACAATAACTGTAATCATGGGACTTATGACGTCATACCGATAATTCCGATAAATAGAACCGATGATAATAAACTGTTTTGATTTGTCCCGTGTTACCATGGTTTCGCTCCTCCAGTCCTACACACACCGCATTATGCTGCGTCAAACTGCTGCTGTTAGATCAGCAGCAGGGTTTAACCCTTTGTTTCTTTTTTTTTTAACTCTTAACCCCGTCAATGACGAGATCCATCAGTCAGTGTTTTCTCTGTAGTGTAGGGGACACTGTTACGGATGTTACGCAATAAAACAACATTTCCACTACAAAAAAACAAATGAACGAGACGATCTAAAGTCCCAGGGTGACGGAGGAGAGGAGGACTACTAACATGCCGACTTTATCGCTATTTAGCGACTTTTCGGAGCCTCTCAGCGGCGATGTTTTTA
This sequence comes from Plectropomus leopardus, assembly GCF_008729295.1. Taxonomy (NCBI): domain Eukaryota; kingdom Metazoa; phylum Chordata; class Actinopteri; order Perciformes; family Serranidae; genus Plectropomus; species Plectropomus leopardus. Next base: position 2,423 of record NW_024618043.1, on the reverse strand, counting down.
AAAAACGCAACAGGAGAAACATTAACATAACTTATTTAGATCATCAGTGAACATGCAGGAAATATACTAACCAGGGCGGCTCTTATAGGAGATATAGGAGGTCGTCTAGAGCGCCACACGCTGGAGGGGCGCCGCTGGTCGCGCTTGAAATGATAAAGAAAATAAGACGATGTCACGAAAACGGCGACTTTTCCAAAACATCCCAAATATTCAGAATTGAAATGTATTGATAAAATTATGTTATTTTTTTTACAGGCCGAAAAATCATTATGGAGTCAGACAGTGATTTCATTGGTGTATCACTCTCTCCTTCAAAATAAAAGTCATATCAGTGTTTTTTGGGGAGAAGTTGGTTCACAGAATTTCCTCATTTGTTTTCAGATTTTATTTTTTTTAATTTAATATTTTGTTTTTATCTTAAAATCTAAATGTGTGTGTGTGTGTGTGTGTGTGTGTGTGACCTGGTGGGCGACTCGGGACCTGCATCGTGTGCGACAGGTCTGTCAGGGTCACACCTGATGACTGACTGCGTCCCTTTTCTTCCCGGTTTCCAGGACAACGCTTCAAAGCTGCTGCTGGCTCTGATGGAGAGTCGCCACGACAGCGAGAACGCAGAGAGGATCCTGTTCAACCTCCGACCGCGAGAGCTGGTCCGACTCTACTCAGCAGGTTTTAAGACGTCACCACAGGTGTGAGTTTGGATACAAGATAACTGTGTGTGTGTGTGTGTGTGTGTGTGTGTGTGTGCATGCGTGTGCGTGTGCGTGCGCGTGTGCAGGTGGAGGTGATAAAGAAGGCGTACCAGCAGGAGAGCGAGTGTGAGGGGCTGGAGGTCTCTCCCCGCGAGGTGGGACACAACATCTACATCCTGGCTCAGCAGGTGAGGGAACGCCGGCTCCTCATTGGCCGCCTGGATCTCTCTGTGCTCAGCTGTTGGCTGACAGGAGGTCTCACTCTGCTCGCTGATTCGTCAGTGTTTGTAGTTCTGTCAATAAGTTTATTTGTTTGTTTGTTTGTTTGTTTACAGCTGGCCCGACACAACAAGGTGCTGCAAAACCTCCTGAAACCACTGAAGAAGAGCAAAGACAGCGAGGAGGGGATCTCCTCCATGGTAACCGTCCCTCCGTCTGTCCATCCGTCCATCTGTCTGTCCAACCATTCATCTATTTTCGTTCGTCCATCCACCCACCCATCCATCCGTCCGTCCATTCATCCATTCATCCATCTTTGTCTGTCCATCCATTCGTCCATCTGTCTGTCCATCCATTCGTCCTTTTTCGTTCGTCTATTCATCCACACCTGTCTGTTGTCAGCAGTTGCTGATGACGTAATATTTTTACAGTAGTACTGTATTTTTACAGCAGTACTGCAGTATTTCTTACGCTCTGCTTCCTGTCTGCAGTTGAACCTGAACAACCGTCCTCTGTCCCAGATGTTGAAGTCCACAGCTCCAGCTGCTGTCGTGGAGCAGGACCCACTGGAGTACTACGACCAGCTCACGTCACAGATAGAGGTACTACTACTGTCATACTCTACCACGACTACTACAACTACTACTACTGTCATACTCTACCACGACTACTACTACAACAGCTACTACTGCTACTGTACTACTGTACAGCTATTACTACGATTCCTCCTCCTACTACTACTACTACTCCTTTTTTAAAGAAAACTTACTAGAACAAAAAAATGGCCAAAATATTTTCTTCAAAAGTTGCTAGAATTAAAGAAAAAAAACGCAAAAAGTTTTCTTCAAAAATTTTTTTCTAGTCATTCAAATGTTTTCTTTAAGAATCACCAAAAATAAAAATGTAAAAATCACCAAACAGTTTTCTTTAAAAAAAATCTCATAAAACCCTCAAATATTTTCTAAAAAAATAAAAATAATAAAAACTTATTATTTTTTTCTGATTCTGTTTGCTGGTGTTACTGATGCTGTCTGTTCTACATTATTATTATTGTTGTTGTTGTTGTTGTTGTTGTTGTTGTTGTTGTTGTTGTTGTTGTTGTTATTACCAGATTTCTTTCATCCGTGTCTGTGAGAAGCAACATGTGACATGTTTTCTGCAGATCGTGCGTGACGACCGCAGCATGGAGCAGATCGTGTTTCCTGTTCATCCGATCTGCGAGTTTCTGACGGAGGAGTCAAAGAGCCGAGTGTTTAACACCACCGAGCAAGACGAGCAGGGGTCAAAGGTCACGCACTTCTTCGAACAAACCTCCTTCCTGCACGGAGAGATGGAGTGGCAGAAGAAGCTGAGGAGTGAGCGCACACACACACACACACACACACACACGTGCACGCACACACACTTTTCTGTTGTTTATTTCAAGTGCTTTTCGAAGGTAAATTGTAATATGATTCATATCAGCTGTGTGTGTGTTTGCGTGTGTGTGTGTGTGTGTGTTTGCGTGTGTGT
>NW_024618042.1:0-1406 GCF_008729295.1 Plectropomus leopardus | reverse complement strand
GGTTTTAAATTTGCAAAACATTTTTGTGATTTTACAAATCTTTTTTGTATTATGGAAGTCGTTTTATATTCTCACATTACACATTAAAAGATCATTCTAGCATTTTTCAACCCAGACCCTCTTTCCCTGTGTTTTTGTGCTTAAGTGACTAATATGAACCTTTAAAAAAAAAAAAACTGGTCCAGTAACAAAAGAGACCGCTGCATCAGAAGTTGTGCAAAGCCCTGCAGATGGGACGATTGTGCACCATCACTGAACGTCCATTTAAAACGGTTATTTTTTCCACAGAAAGGTTCAGATTGTGATTTTAAGCGCCTGACGTGTCTCTTTACTTTTTTTGCTTGACCTGGTCTGTTTGTGTTTGTGTCTAAGCGGTGCAAAGTGTAGCACAACTTTTTGTTGGCACAGTTCATTAATACGCAAACTCGAACCATCCTTTTTATGTTGTTGTTTTCTAATCCCTCACATAAGACTAAACTACTTTTTCTGCACTCCAACGCAACAAAACAAAACCGGCACCATTTTTATAACTCTCACTCACATTCTTAGTGTTGTGTTCCTGCAACAAATTACATCCCGTGAGATTTCAGAACGAGACTTCTTAAGCGAGACTTAGACACATAACAAACAGATCAGATCAAGTAAAAGTTAAATTAAGTATTTTCCTGCTGCTAATAAAACTAGTCCATCTATACAGAAAAACACAAAAAATACTGAAATGAATGCTACATAACCAGAGAAAACTAAGGAAAAGGACACTTTTGCTCAAGAGGTAGAAAACCTACAACTACCAGAATGCACCACAGTGCACCTGACCAATAAACACTCCTGCTGGTGTGCGACGAAATGTGAACTGGTCCAAGTGAAGCAATGGCAGCCAGCAGTCTTGTATTACAGTTAAATGTGTCAGAAAACATTTGATGCCACAAATGCTAGCAACTCTGAATCAGAGTCTTGTTTTAAATTTGATCAGCACTGTTTAGTTTTACTGTTTGATTTCCCTGTTCATAAACTCTCGCTATAACAGCTACACAAGGCGTTTAAATATGTTTCTGGACAAATTAAGGAGAGAAACAGGCACTGCAGTAACAAAATCTTGACGTATAGAGAGGCGGGTAACTATTCAACAGCTGTGTAGTTTTTGTCAGAGTTGTTGGTTGCACAGGTGGCAGGAAATAGGAAAATGCAAAGTAACAGTCGAGCAGCAGTCTGAGAGTGAGCAAATTACTTCAAATGATGTAAATTATCACTTGGAGGAGTTTGGCCTCAGGGGGAGAAGGGATATCTTGGCGCTGGTTAGATGGAGGGAAGTTTACCACAGTTCATCTGAACATACTGCCCACATTGTTTTGATACAAAGCTGGTTGAAAATAGGCAAAATATCTCTTTGAGGGAAACCTCAGACA
>NW_024618041.1:0-1389 GCF_008729295.1 Plectropomus leopardus | reverse complement strand
TACCGACTAACATACCAACTAACTCACTCACTGACTAACATACTGACGAACTCACTCACTGACTAACATACTAACTCACTCACTGACATACTGACTAACTCCCTCATTGACTAACATACCAACTAACTCACTCACTGACATACTGACTAACTCCCTCACTGACATACTAACTCGCTCACTAACATACTGACTAACTCACTCACTGACTGACATACCAACTAACTCACTCACATACTAACTCACTCACTCACTAACATACCGACTAACTCACTCACTAACATACCGACTAACTCACTCACTGACATACTGACTAACTCACTCACTGACTAACATACTGACTAACTCACTCACTCACTCGCTCGCTCACTCAGAGTGGACGCGCGCACGCGCACACACACACACACACACAGTGCAGCAGGTTGTGGTACCTTTGACGGAGGTGAGGGTCTCCAGAGATGGGACCGTCTCGTGGTAGATGAAGTCGTTGTCCTTTTTGGCAGAATTAAACCTGCAGGTCAAAGTTAAACAAAAACACTTAAAATACTGACTTTGATCACCAGTTAGACCCCATTGGGACACCAGTTAAGACCCCAGTAAAACACCAGTAGGACACCAGCTAAGACTCCAGTACAACACCAGCTAAAACTCAAGTAAAACACCAGTAACATACCAGTTAGACCCCAATAAAACACCAGTTAGACCCCAGTAAAACACCAGTTAGACCCTGGTAAAACTCCAGTTAGACCCCAGTAAAACACCAGTTAGACCCCAGTAAAACACCAGTTAGACCCCGGTAAAACATTAGTTAGACCCCAGTAACAAACCAGTTAGACCCCAGTAAAACACCAGTTGGACCCCTGTAAAACACCAGTGAGACACCAGTTAGACCCCAGTAAAACACCAGTAGGACACCAATTAAGACCCCACAAAAACATCAGTAAGACTTGAGTTAAAACACCAGTAAAACACTTGTGAGACACGAGTTGAGACCCCAGTAAAACACTAGTAAGACACCAGTTAAAACCCCAGTAAAACACCAGTGAGACACCAGTAAGACACCAGTTAAAACCCCAGTAAAACACCAGTGAGACAGCAATTAAGACCCCAGTAAAACACCAGTAAGACACTATTTAAGACCCCAGTTAAGACACCAGTAAAACACTCGTAAGACACCAGTCAAGACCCCAGTAAAACACCAGTAAGACCCCAGTAAAACCCCAGTAAAAGACCAGTAAGACAACAGTTAAGACCCCGGTAAAACCCCAGTAAAGGTCAGTGAGACACCAGTTAAGACCCCAGTAAAACACCAGTAAGACACCATTTAAGACCGCAGTAAAACCCCAGTAAAACACCAGTGAGACACCAGTAAAGACCCCAGTAAAACCCCAG
>NW_024618040.1:0-1020 GCF_008729295.1 Plectropomus leopardus | reverse complement strand
CTCAGGACTGCAGGCAGGCTGTTCCACAAAAAAATGACAGTTGTAATGTTGTATTATATCGTAGCCTCAACCAACAACACAGAAAATCTGTATAATCTGTGCAGTACAGTCTTCCAACCACCAGGACGCGCTATTCCCAAATAAATAAACTATTGGGGTGAAGCGAGGTGAACTGGAATGTTTGCTGAACAGCATCACATCTTCTTTACTGTAATATTGTAAGAAGTCAGGGCTCATTTTTCTCTCCAAATGTATGTGTCAAAAATGTTAGTAAAGGGATTTTGCTATTTGCAACCCCGAACTCTAACAACAATGATTTTCAACAGCAAAAATACCCATGTATACACTTTAAAAATATTATATTTGTTTTAACTTTAAAAAGTTAGTGTTAAAACATCTCTGGATACTTAACACTTCAACATATTACGAATAATACTGATGACCACAGCTAAGAAAAACATCACGAGACATTGGCTGCACCCTCCCACAACAGAGGAATGGCTAAATGTGATCAATGACATTTACTTAATGGAAAAAAAATCACCCTTTCACATCATTTACAAATGGATAAATTCACTATGGTCATAATGTGTCTCCTTTTTGGTAAAGACACACACAGATTTTGGAGGTCGAACAGACTAAAACAAAAATGGTTTGATAAACGCAGGGTCTACAAGCCAAAAATAAAACATTAAATAAAATAAAACATATATATATATATATATACACACATAGGGAGAGAGAGAGAGAGAATTAGTGTCATAACCGCGTGGCCGCTGGGGGCGCTGTGGCCTCTCAGCAGCGTTTTCTTCACTGTCCTCCTCTTCTTCAGAGTCAGCACAGTCCTCTTTGACTTTCAACATGGCTGCCGATGAGCGTAGCGTAGCACCGTCCTAAAGTCAGAAATGTTTCTATTTCGACCCTCGATATCAAACTTTTCTTCAAAGAGCCGTCTCTCAGAGGTTTGAGCGGACATGTCGGAGAAAGAGGCCGGAAAAGAGAAGGAGAGGCCCGCGGAGA
>NW_024618039.1:0-1145 GCF_008729295.1 Plectropomus leopardus | reverse complement strand
GCTACAAACAATGTTATACCACTTTTTTTTCATATATACAGTAGTACTCCCCAACACCTGTAAAGAGACTTTGATGTTTACAGTAGGTGAAGTTCGGTGCTATTTAATAATCCTGCACATTATTTGCACCAGGACCCCAAACCAAACCTCACTTACTCTATTGCTTGTTTTCTGTCTCTTTCTTCCAGCTGAGGCTGTGGACAGTGACCCTTCCAGGTAAACAGTGTATTTACACAGCTAAGAGTAAAGAGAGTATGATTGAGAGATGCATAGAGACACGGAGAGAGCAGAGAGGATGAGGAGAAGAGGGAAAAGATGAACCAAAATTCAACCAAAATTTTCTACAAAGTTAATATTATGTATAAAAAGCTAATTTTTTTGAGGGGGAGGAGGGGGGAAGTGTAGCGTAACTGATAATTGCAATTAACAAATATCTTTAGATCCTGAGTATTAATAACCACTTGTAAAATGGCATTATGCATTTTATCATTATATTTCCCAGAATGCAATGTGCTCGGTCAGTGCGTGTTCGGAAGTCCAGACCTGTTTCCCAGTTCTGCCACACACTCTTCACCACAGACATACTCACCTACATACAGGTAACACAAACACACACACACACACACACACACACACATACACACACACGCACACAATAACACACAAACATGCAAATGAGAAAACAACATTCCTTTGAAAGACAAACTTGTTTTTACCTCCTTTTATTTGCTCGCTGCACTGCGCTGCACTGCTATTCAACCCTCCAAAGGGAATGATTTAGAAAATCCTGTCACACTGAAGCAGAAGAATTGGTGGGGGCTTCTTTTACATGCACATGCACACACAGACAGTCCACCCCCCCTCCCCCTCCCCAGTGTACTCACTGCTGCCTTCGTGTGTATGGTGATGCTTATAGTTTATTGCTGGCTTTCTCTCCTTTCAATCCATTCCCCCTTTTTATCTCTTCTTCTCTTGTGAAAGGGATTAAAATGCACTGGCCTCTTTGTTGCCTCCTCTCTCGGCTCCTCTTTTGGGAGTGTGTGTGTGCTTATGTGTGCCTCTTCCCACTGCTGCTAAATCTTTATTCCCCTTACTTCTCACTCTGCCTCTTCTAATCTGTGCTCTTTCTCTGTCTCCTCTCCGCT
>NW_024618038.1:0-1022 GCF_008729295.1 Plectropomus leopardus | reverse complement strand
TACATACCTGTAAAACATGTAAACCTAAAACCTAAAAAGGTATATCTTAAATATTATTATAATATAAAATAAATCTTATTAGTCCCACAACAGGGAAATTAGCATTATTACAGCAGCAAATTGATATCAAAGCAGGTATGTACAAGATAAAGAAAGCAAAAAGAAATAATTTAAATAAGACACATAATATGGCTGCAGTTTGTGTTGCTGTTGATGCATCGTACTGAGAAATATCTCTTTTTTCCTTCAGCTCTTTTATGTCATTTGTTTTTATAATTGAGGGCAATAGTATTACATGTCGTTATGTTATATGTCTTATTTTACCTGGTATTTTTTTTCTAGTGTTGGCAGTTTACGTAGAAACTTGAGTAAAAAGCCGAGGCCCAGTGTGGCGCTCTCATTGGACGCCGGGTCTTGTTGCTGTTGACGTCCTTTCTTCTCGATGTTTTGTATCGTTTGGTGCAGCTGCTGCCCGTCCACACGCTGCGTCTCGGTGTGGAGCTGGACTCGTTCGATGGTCACCACTACATCTCCTCTGTGGTCCCTGGAGGCCCTGTGGACAAACATGGAGTCCTGAGACCAGAGGACGAGCTCCTGGAGGTGAAAACATGGATTTTACAAACACTCAATGACATAAAATGAAGCTCAGACTGGAAGTGACATGACAGGTTCATCTCAAAAAACAAGAATATTGTAAAAGGAAAATTCAAAAATTTCAATCAGTTATTTAAGAAGGTGAAATTTTAATATATTCTAGACTCATTACGTAAACCAAAATGTTCCAGCATCTTTTTTTATTATTTCAATTTTAATAATATGGCTAGAAAAATGTAAAAAATCTAAATAAAATAAAATAAAGTAATTCAAAATTTTAGAAACACACGACCGAGAAATACAGAGGAGCTGAGGGTGGCTGTCAAAGCAACCCGAGGACATAATTAAGAGACTTTTCACTGTTGGGCATTTCTGTGCTGTAAATCACTTTTTGGATGATCTTAGAAATATTCTAATAATCTGAGATT
>NW_024618037.1:0-2893 GCF_008729295.1 Plectropomus leopardus | reverse complement strand
TTTTTTTGGACAGCATTTTGAATTCTGCGCTCTGTCGTGTCCACAGGCCATTGTTTTAGAGGGCAGCTACTGGAAGCGAAGGATTGAGGTGGTGATCAAAGAGTATCACAAGTGGAGGATTTACTATAAGAAGAGGGTGAGAACTGTTTTTTTTGTTTTTTTACAGAACTGATATTTCTTTTAATTCTCTTTTTATTGGATTATATGAAAATACAAAAACAAAACACACAATCAAATGAACACGAAGACCTTTTAGTCTTGTAAAAAGGGAACATTAGTAAGGATGAAAAAAAATTATAAATTTTAAAAAGGCAGTAAAATAAAATTGGGTAGAAAGAAAATCAAAAAGCAAACAAACAATTAAAATAAAGATATCTTTCTGGGTTCTCAAATTAAAAGGTCATTCTCTCCATTACATAAATATTATATATGAATATATTAATTCATTCATTTCTCAGTTCGAGACTCTTACAGGCCACAAATAACAGAACTCTAATATCTAATATTTCCAGCCGTGTTTAGCAGCGCGGCTCCATCGACAGCCGTGTTGAAACATGAGTATTCTTCTTATTGTTTTCATACCAAAATATTACAGAAAACTCTGTTTTCAAAAATTAAAATACCTTTATTGTCACTGCACAGGTATACACAGCAAAATTTAGCTGCTTTATCCGAGTGTAACTCAATAAAAATCAGAATAAAAAACTAAGGTTAATAGTGAAAGGTATTTACACATGCATAGACACGTGCCATAAATAAATAGATTAAAAATAAATAAATAAACTGACAAATTAATTGCAATGAATTGTACAATTCCTCCATTGCTCCTTCTGTATATACACATGTTGTGTTCTTTATATTCTGTCTTTTCATTTTAGATATTTATTTTATTCGCTTCTATGTTTTTATCTTAAATGTAATTCTATTTAATTGTAAAATTTTTATTCTTCTTTTATGTTAATTGTTTTGCACCAAACACCAGGTCAAATTCCTTGTAAATAATCACCAATAAAACATGATTGTGAATAAAAAAATGTTTTTCTGCTGTTAGTGCTCCATCCTGGTGCGTTTTTCCACACTTCTCAGTGAGTGTGTTTACATGCACAAAATAGTCTGTTTTTTGCTCTTATTTTGAAAAGGACAATATTCCTACTAAGCTGTTTACACGTCTAATGAAAATGAATATTTCACCATCTCTGCCGCTGACATGCAGCTACACGCTCCAACATGGTTATTATTATTGATTATTCCAAAAATAAAATCCTCAATTGGTATTAAAATGACTGAAATTAAAATGTTAAAAGTCTTAAAAATGCTCATTGGATGTATGGATTTTATTTTATTCATTTATTTTCTGACATATGAGCATTGTATGTAAGAATTATTATTATTAATTTTTTTTAATGCTTTAACGGGGGGAAACACCATCCCCATTAGAAAATGCTAAATATTGTAAAAATATTTTAAATATTTAACCCGAATATGGTGTTTATTTGGCCCACATTAAATTCATGTTATTGATTTTTTCATATTCTGAATAATCGGGGAATGTTGGTGTAAATGTGACCAGTGTGAAATCAATCAAACCAGCGTCTACAAGCACTGAAGTATTATTAGAAGTATTATTACTGACTTTGGACACAGCGTCATTTTTGATTTATTATCAGATCTCTGTTTCTTTTCTTTTGCAGCTTCAGAAGAAGAAGGATGATATTCTCTCGATGCTGCAGGAGGTGAGACAAAAGTCCTGCTTCTGAGTCTTTCTGTTGTCTGTCCCTTTCTGTACGCTTTGGACGAACACTGATGAAGACAAATATTGATTCTGACCCTTGAAAACTGCAGTTGTGCGATTGACCCGGGCTCCAGTGAGTGCAGGTGATCCGCTGGCGTTGTTTACCTTTGAATGCAGCTAAACATATGATCATCAAAGTCCTCCGAGCGTCTATTTTTAGCACGTGGATTTCGCCTTCCTGTGTTGACCAGAGAGGACGGGAAAAAAAACAAAACAGAAACGTGCAAAACAACTTGCGTCACGGCTCGGCATTTGTAGCCAATTGACACATATTGACTGCCAGCGGCGACAATAGCTCTAACAGCGCCGCGGGCTTTATCTTCATTCAAGGAGGAAAAGCAGCAGAATTTAAAGCCATTTAATCAAATCTGACCTACTTCCAGCAGCGCTTTGTGAACGCAGAGTGGCGAGTTTGACAGTGACGTCACGGCGGCACAAACAAACAAAAACATCAGGGGGATAAACACAAGCAGGAAGACGGCGCAGAGAGGGAGGGACCCTGGGGAAGCACCTCATTCATGATAGTATTCACGCGAGAATGTGACATGTGCCGCCGCCGCGCCCTCGCTCACCTTTGGCTTCAGCGTTTCGTTCACGCTCAGGTTCACTGGGAGCTTCCACTCAAACACAATATCCGTCCGTCTGTGTCCGTCTGTGCTGCGCGGCGCTTCAGAGGGATCATATCAGCACCCAGTTTACAGGTCAAAGATCACTAAAGCAGGTTTCTATGCTCCGCGCTCGCAAAGCGTTATCTCACATTTCTGCACACAGTTTACATCATGTGACCGCAAAAGCACCTCAGAGACAACCCACAGGCTGTTTTTGGAATCTCACTGGTTCATTTCATGTCATTAAAACAGATTTCAGAGTCTTAAATTTAACTGGCTCCATAATTTCAGTCTGATCTCCTTTCACCGTCCCATATTCCAGGATAAACTACAAACAGGACCCCTAAAACAGCGGCACCCCCGAGCATTTTCTAACTCACATTAAAAATAATAAGATTCACACTGGGAATTGTTTTTGTACTTTTAGTATCCATAATGTGCCAGAGTGCATAAAACAGTATCTAAATATATCTTATGTATTAAAAAATTGCCA
>NW_024618036.1:0-2306 GCF_008729295.1 Plectropomus leopardus | reverse complement strand
TCAGCTCCCAGAAATCCCTCATACGTGGCCGCTCCCACGTATAAGGGGCTCGCCTTTCCATTATCGCTCACATAACACACCTACATCAAATTTAATTAGAAATGACGGCTAGTGCGGTGGCTGCAACAGAAATAAAGCTGCTAATGTTTGAAACATCCATCACCATGGTAACTGAATATTATCAACAGAGGAGATGTCGCAGAACATCACTCAGTGGAAACGCAGTCATCTTGCAAGTGTATTTTATCAACATTTTGAAAATATTGCCCAAGTTTTGGGCAAATCTGTGATGGAAACCCGCCTCAGGTTTCTGCTCCTGGAACTCATTTTTGCTAACTGACCCTAAAGTCCGTCCAGATCAGGGAAAAAGGGCTTTAATGTACGCAGCTTACTTTGCCTAAAATCAGCTGCAGACTCAAAGTCTCAGTGATGCTTCTAAAATGTTAAATAACTTGAAATTAGGCACATCCGGCTGTACATTTTGTGGATGATTGAAGGATGTTTTTGTGTTCGAGCTGCTGTCTGTTTGGTGAGAACACTCTTGAAAGAGATATTTTTAATCTCAGTGAATCTTTCACTCCTGTTGAAATATCATTTTATAAAGTTATAACTGGAAGATGTGACATGCAGCTATTCTGGGTTCAGGACTTCAAACCCAGCTGAACGAATCGATGGACAAACTGATGAAAATGAGATCCATGTTGGAATGATTGCTTCCAGGAGCAGCGCAAATAAATCTGCATTATTCATGTTGTGTTGGAGGCCCTAAACAGTTTCTGGAGGATTCACCTCAAAGTAAACTCAGTTTTGGAGGCGGACTCTGGGTGGTGGGTTTGCGTGTTAACACAGCGGTTTGACCTGAAACAGAAAAGCCGGCGGCTCCTCGCTGAACCAACTCACACTTATTTGACATGCGATAAACTATTCTGGTCCTGTCGCAGGTAAGTGTTTGTGGTCTGAGAGCAGGGAGAGACATTACTGAGCGCACCACATCAAACACAGAGGGAAGTACTTCCAGGATCCGTCCTGCAGGAGGGAGAGGGGGAGGAGCTCCGCCACGCCGCCGCACTTTGATCACTGCACGTCTGTGAAGGACGCAGATTCACCGTGTTCATCCTTTGCTGCTGTTTTGCTCACATATTCCATATCTTTTATCGAATGACACTTTACATCGCTGCTGAAACCAGCACCTGCCAAAGACTTTTTGGATCCTTAACCCTTTGAAACCTGGATCACTTTTCTTGTGTTGCACTTAGACACCTTTCACAAGCATTTAACCTTTGAAACCCAACCCGACTGGTGTGATTTATTTTGAAAACATGGGAAAAAAAGGCAATGAGCAACCTGACAAGAAATGCAAGAAATTAGTTAAAGGTGATAAGAAAAAATATTTGTAAAAGACAGAGAGAAAAAAATATTTTAAAAAATTTAAATAAAATAAAAAAAAAACATAGAAAAAAAACTGAAAACAGTATTTATAATTATTAAAATTATTTTACAGATTAAAAAAGCCTATTTTGTGCTTCATTAAAAGTCAGGCCATTTCCTTGTTTGTTTTTTCTTTATTTTTATTTTCTTTTGCAAATGTTCAGGTATTTTTTAGATGATTTCTTGGGCAATATTTGGGGTCGTTTTTTTGTAAAATTACTCTGCCTTCTTCTTATGTTCTTGAAAGGAATTAGGTCAATTTTCTCTGATTTCAAAGGGGTTAACACAATCTGAGTCCCCATATCAAACTATACAAATAAATTAATACACAACAAAAACAGGAAAATATGAATAACTGACAACAACTCATGGCATTGAAACGTGATGTCCTGAAAATAACAAACAAAGCTACAAACCTTTGTAAGAAATAAAACTTTATTTATATTGCAAAAGAGGAAACAGGGCCACAACAATTTCTAAGGATATAAGATCAAGAAAAAACATTTTAATGTGTTTTTTCTTCATTTTCATATTGAAGTCCTGCATATTAACCCTTTAAAACCTTGAAAAACATCAAATTACTAGTGTTGCTTTCAGACACCATTCACATGCATTTAAACATGAACAAATTGGTTTGATTTCTTACACGACTGAAAAGCCAAGAAGCAACGTGGCAAGAGATGTCGCACAAATTGTAAGAAATTAGGAAAACGTGATAAGAAAATTACCTCAGTTAAAAAAAGAGAGAAATTAGTCCATGTTAATAATTATTTTAAAAAATACTGGAAAATGTCCCAGAAATTATACGTATATTTTTGTTACTAAAATTATTATTAACGTTTTTCTTTATTTTTTCCTCTTTTTTTAACCTTTTTTTC
>NW_024618035.1:0-2317 GCF_008729295.1 Plectropomus leopardus | reverse complement strand
ATTCAACTATTTATTCTTATTTATGTCATATTTTAACATGGGTTACAACATGATACGGTATGGGGCAAAAAAAGTCCAATCCACACGGGAAGCAAACATGGTTCTGCCCGGCTGTGTTCTCAAGTGACACCACTTGTGCACATATCATGTGGATTCACCACGTTCTTAGCTGACCCCTTCCAGCTGTGTTCCAGGTGGACGCTGAAGGTGGCTTTTGGCATCATGCTCATAAGCTGAGAACACTGATTGAGTAGATTGATTTGATGAGTTCGGAATGAGAACGGGCTGAAATAAAACAGTATAATATTTTTGACCAAAAAACTTGACATCAATATTGTGTTTACATTGTAAGGTTGACCTTTTAGGCTTTCATAAAATATCTACACAACAGGATTTTTTCATAATGTAGAAACTGTGTGGTCACACCAAATGCAATACAAATTTTTGTCTATTGTAAATGTTGTCGCTCTGTGTCGCTTTCTTACTGATACTGGATCAATACTTGGTATTGGAAGGTCCAGAAGGTAGAGGAGTCTGAATCATGTAGAAATGGTATGAGAACTCTTCAAAAAAAAAAGAGAACATAATCCTGATACTGTAAGTTTTGAGAAAATTAAAATCATATTCTCTGTCAAAATGCATTGAAAAATATAAATGTCTTTTTTCACAGATTCCTTTACAAATGATTCCTATTTGAAATAACTTGTACTGAAAACACAACATTTTAAGTTACTCAGCTGTAAAACATCTTGGAGAAGTGAAGATAACACCGACTCCAACATCTCAATGTGATTTTATTCAGACAACTGTCATATTAGAATTCTTTATCTTGAATGGTTTGCTGACATCTCCAGTGGATCCCTGTTCACAATGGCTATTAATGTAAAATTAAAAAAGAGTACATTTTATCTGAAGAATAGGAAGAATGTAGGAAGAGATTTATTTTTGTGACATTTTAATTTATTTAGTAGATAACTTTATTTTTGTTCTCTGTTTTATTTAGATAAAAAGGATAATTTCATTAATGATAAATCCATACATTATATTATTGCAAGTTGCTCCTGCTTTATGTTAAAATAAAGACATAATGTGGTGCACTTTGTGGGGCAAGGATGGTTTAGATAGCAGAGTCATATGAGAGATGCTTCTCATGTGTTCAGTTAAGTTGAATTGTTGTCCTGCTGTTAAAGCAGATATTAAAAATGACAGTGAAACCCAAAAGACATCCCCATGCTTGTCTTACATACAGCCCTAAAGTTATTCAGCTTATGGATTCATAAATGAAACCTGCTATTATTCACTTTTTAAGGCTGGAAGAAGGCAGCCTGACATTTGCACCTGCCTGAGGGCATTAAAGCTGATTCATTGGACAGAATATGGTCAGATTGCTTCTTAATTCATTTTGCTTTCTGGACCACACATTTCCTCCAGATTGAACACAAGTCTTTGTATTTGACTCCATCAATCTTGGATACAACTGATTTCCATCTTTTTTAAATTTTCATTTGTTGTGGACAGGAGTTTTTAAACAGCACTACCCATCCTAAATCCCACAGTTTTCTATGGACAAGTTGCAAAGCAATGTCATCATTGAGATGGCCATGCACAAGGTTGATAGAATTTAATGTCTGAGAGCTTATAAGCAGAGCGACGTGAGATCAAACACCATTTCTAAGAAAGGAAAATATCTGACACTAAAGGCACAATCAATGAGCCAATTGTTAAATGAAGTGATGCCTCATCCAAAGCACAGGGTTGGAAGTTGTTTCCCTTGTACAGAGAATACAGAGACACTGAGGAACCATATGACTCGGACCCAAATCCAAACCCAGGATAAAGAGGTTCAGTGAATGTGGTTTTGAAAGTGTGGAGGTGGATCAGTTTGTTAGAGACCTTGTAGAAGGAGAGAATGCCAGCAGGACAGTCCGCATACATTGCTACTCTGTTAGAGACAGAGGACGAGGAGAAGGTATCTCTGTTATTGCGCCAGACAGTGTAACCATTATCAGAGCATTTCAGATTCCAGGACTGACTATTTGCTCCTAACACACTATGACCACTGTTTCCTCTTCTTAAGACTCCTCTGTAAGTCACTGATACAAACAGACCTCCCAGTAACAGCGACCAGTCAGACCATTTCTACACAGCCCCTTAAACCAGCAGTCAAATCTCTCTGGATGATCAGGATATGGCTGCTTTCCTCTCACCAGTGTCACCTTCCTTTTGTTGAGACTTTGAGATTTCTGTTGGCCGTGTTTGTGTCCACTGTAAGTTCACAGTGTGGCAGGGCGGTAAGTTTCTAGAAAGGTGCAGACAA
>NW_024618034.1:0-4819 GCF_008729295.1 Plectropomus leopardus | reverse complement strand
CTCGAGGGGTGAGACAAGTAGTTGAAAGACTTCCCTTCAGCCTACAGGAAAGGTGGACAACTGTGGGAACAAAATACAAAGAGACTCATGGCGTGTCATTTCCTCCTTTTTCAGTGTTTGTGCAGTTCATTCAACAGCAGGCTAAAATGAGAAATGATCCTAGCTTTGCTACATCCAACTGTAACAGTCAGGCATTCACACGCTCAGAAAAACCCACTTCATACACTCGCAAAGTCACTGTGTCTGCACACAAAACGGAAGCTATGGAGAAAAGTGGCACTGAGATAAGGAATAGCTCTGAGACAAAGAAAATAGAAGAACCAGATCGGCAGTGCCCGATTCACAAGAAGCCACATCTGCTCAAAAAATGTAAGATGTTCAGAGATAAACCAATCGAGGAACGTCAAGCTTTTCTCAAAGAGCATCACATTTGCTACAGGTGTTGTGGTTCAGTTCAGCATATGGCGAAAGATTGTAAAGTGGCAGTTAAGTGTGGTGAGTGCAACAGTCCTAAGCACATTTCTGCACTCCACCCAGGTCAAACCCCTGACTCAAAAGATGCCACAACAGATAAGGACAAACAGAACAAGGATGAAGAGCAAACTGAGAATGCTCCTTCAGTCGTCTCCAAGTGCACAGAGGTATGTGGTCAGAGCAATAGTCCACGTTCTTGCTCTAAGATCTGTTTGGTGAAAGCCTATCCAGAAGGACAGAAAGACAGAGCAATAAACATGTATGCAGTGATTGACGAACAAAGCAATAGGTCCCTGGCCAAGACAGAGTTTTTCAGTCTGTTTGATGTTAAAGCCACACCTGCACCGTACACACTAAAAACCTGCTCAGGAAAAGCTGAAACTTCTGGCAGGAGAGCTACAAACTTTTGCATACAGTCCATGGACGGAAAAACAAACATCCAGCTGCCTCCCTTGATTGAATGTGATTCAGTGCCGGACGACAGAACTGAAATACCCTCGCCCGAGATTGCTCAGCATCACCCCCATCTCCTCCCAATTGCAAACAAAATCCAACCTGTGGACCACCAAGCTCCAATCCTTCTCCTCCTGGGAAGGGACATCCTCAGGGTACACAAGGTGCGTGAGCAAATTAATGGGCCAAATAATGCTCCTTATGCACAAAGACTGGACTTGGGTTGGGTTATTGTGGGAGAGGTGTGTTTAGGGAAAACTCACAGTACATCCGAGGTGAATGTTTACAAGACACACACGTTTGACAGTGGGCGCACGTCATATTTTGCACCATGCCCAAACATCATCACTGTTAAAGAAAACTATACAGGTACATCTGGGCAAAAGACTCAGTCAGTCACAAAATGTAAGGACATTGACTTTGAACACAACACAGACAGGCTAGGTGACTCTGTGTTTGATAGATCTGAGTATGATGATAAAGTCGCACTTTCTGTAGATGACAAAACTTTCCTAAATCTTATGGACAAAGCAGTTAGCCAGAACAAGGAAAACAGCTGGGTTGCTCCTCTGCCTTTCCGCTTCCCAAGAAGGAGGCTCCCAAGTAATAGAGAGCAAGCCCTAAAGCGTCTGTACTCACTCAAAAAGACTTTGGAAAAGAAACCAGAAATGAAAGATCACTACATTCAGTTCATGCAGAAAATGCTAGATAACGATCAAGCTGAACTTGCCCCGCCTCTGCCCGAAGGTAAAGAACACTAGTATCTGCCTACATTTGGTGTATACCACCCACAAAAACCAGATCAAATACGGGTGGTTTTTGATTCCAGTGCTGAGTGGGAGAGCACATCCCTAAACCAAGTGCTCCTTAGTGGGCCTGATCTCAACAACTCTCTGATTGGGGTGCTACTAAGATTTAGAAAAGAGCCCGTAGCCTTAACAGCAGATGTACAACAGATGTTTTATTGCTTCGAGGTATGCGAAGAGCACAGAGACTATCTTCGCTATCTCTGGTTTGAGGACAATGACATCACAAAGAACATAGTCGAATATAGAATGAAGGTACATGTTTTTGGCAAAAGCCCGTCGCCTGCTGTAGCCATTTACTGCATGAGGCGGGCGGCACAACAGGGTGAGCAAGAACATGGCACTGATGCAAAACTGTTTGTTGAGAGGCAGTTTTATGTCGACGACGGACTCACATCAGTTGCCACACCAGAGCACGCTGTCGATCTGTTAACAAGAACCAAAAACATGTTAGCTGAATCAAATCTAAGACTTCACAAAGTTGCATCTAACTGCAGCCTCGTCATGGAAGCGTTTCCTGTGGAGGACCACGCAAAGGATTTGAAAGAGTTGGACCTCGGAGTAGATCCCCTCCCAGTTCAGAGGAGTCTGGGACTCCGTTGGAATCTACAAACGGACAGCTTCACATACCTCGTATCCAGTGAGACCAAACCTTTCACACGCAGGGGAGTGCTGTCAACGGTCAATAGTCTGCATGACCCTTTGGGCTTCGCCGCTCCGATAATCATGCAGGGAAAAGCAACACTCAGAGAACTGTCATCTGAAGAGAGAGACTGGGACGCGCCTCTTCCTTCAGAAAGGGAGGACACATGGGTCACATGGAAAGACTCCTTGAAAGCCCTTGAAGACCTACAAATCAAAAGGTGCTACAGTCCAGGTTCAGTAAGTGCAATGAAAAGTAATGAACTGTGCATTTTTTGTGATGCATCCACTGTAGCAATAGGAGCCGTAGCTTACTTGCGCTCTTTAGACAGTGATGATCAGTATCACCTAGGCTTTGTGATGGGGAAGTCTAAACTTGCTCCTCGACCAGCACATACCGTACCACGGCTGGAACTTTGTGCTGCCGCACTTGCGGTTGAAATGTATGAGTTAATCAGAGATGAGTTAGACTTAAAAATAGACAATGTAAGGTTTTTCACTGACAGTCGTATCGTTTTGGGATACATTCACAACACTTCCAAAAGATTCTACATGTATGTAGCCAACCGTGTCACACGCATTAGGTTATCCACACAACCTGACCAATGGAACTATGTTGCAACTGATTTAAATCCAACTGACCAGGCAACTAGATTTATCCCAGCCGCTGAACTTAAACACAGTCACTGGTTCACAGGCCCGAACTTTCTCTATACAGACACTCATCAGGAGTCACGCAAAGATGATCTCTATGGACTAGTCGAACCCGAAAAGGACAGAGAAATACGTCCAGAAGTCAAAACGCTGTCAACTACGATCTCAGAGCCTCAGTTAAGCTCTGATCGTTTCAAAAGATTCTCAAGCTGGACTATACTCTGTAAAGCTGTAGCCAAACTTATTCATGTTGCTGCGTCTTCTAGAGACAAGTCAAGTGGCCAAAAAGGATGGAAAAGTCTCAAAGAAAGTGTAAACACAAAAGAACTCATTCAGGCTCAGAATGTGATAATCCTCTCTGTTCAAAAGGAAACATACAAGGACACTTTCAAAAAGATAGAAGAGGGCAAGCAGATAAGCCCTAAAAATGACGCTCTCAAAAAGCTCTATCCAGTTGTGGACAAAGATGGACTATTACGAGTCGGCGGGCGTCTCTCCTCCCTTTCAGACAATGAAAAGCACCCTCTGATCATCCCCTCCACCAACCACGTTGCCACACTCCTGGTCAGGAACTTCCACGAACGTTCAGCTCATCAAGGACGTCACATTACGGAAGGAGCTGTCCGTGGTGCTGGTTTTTGGATAGTTGGAGGCAAACGACTTGTGTCTTCTATCATACATAAGTGTGTCACTTGCCGCAAATTGCGAGGCAAAATGCAAGCTCAGAAAATGGCGGACCTGCCTGCAGACCGCGTAAATCCTGAACCTCCTTTCACTACTGTGGGTTTAGATGTGTTCGGACCTTGGACTATTGTAGCGCGCCGTACTAGAGGGGGTAGTGCTCAGAATAAAAGATGGGCTATCCTTTTTACGTGCATGTCAACCAGGGTTGTACACATTGAACTGATTGAGACTATGTCCACAGATAGTTTTATAAATGCATTAAGAAGGTTCTTCTCTATCCGTGGCTCAGCTAAGCTCTTGCGCTCAGACAGAGGTACTAATTTTGTAGGAGCGTGCAAAGAGCTAGCTTTAGACAACGACAACACAGCGGTGAGAAAGTACCTCCAGGAGAAGGGGTGCTCATGGAAATTCAACCCCCCACATGCATCGCATATGGGAGGGTCCTGGGAACGTCTCATAGGAGTGGCTAGGCGTATCCTAGATGCAATGTTGTTACAAAATGCACAGACTTGTCTTACTCATGAGGTTTTAAGCACGTTTATGGCCGAGGTGATGGCTATTATGAATGCGAGGCCTCTTGTTCCCATATCTACCGACCCAGACTGTCCATCTATTCTGACTCCAGCGATGTTGCTTACTCAGAAGACAAGCACTGTTTCTGCACCATCTGGCAACTTCTCCTCGGGACAGTTGTTTGGGAAACAGTGGAAACAAGTTCAACATCTCGCAGACACATTTTGGAAAAGATGGAAAGGAGAATACTTGTCTACCTTGCAGAAACGCACAAAATGGACTGACAACAAACCAAATGTCAAAGAAGGAGATGTAGTTCTGTTGAAGGACTCCCAAGTTCACAGAAACGAGTGGCCTTTGGGGAACTTTTCCCAGCAGTGACAAAAAGGTCCGCAAGGTTGAACTGCGGATTACAAAAGATGGGAGGGCTAAGGTGTTCCTCAGACCTATCTCAGAGGTCGTAGTTTTACTATCAGAGACTGAGTGATATTTTCATGCCTTGTAACATTGAAAATGTTTATTGTGTTATGTTGGTATTTGTGGTGACATAATGTAATTATATCAAGCGGGGAGTGTCATGTCTTTGGGCCAAA
>NW_024618033.1:0-1066 GCF_008729295.1 Plectropomus leopardus | reverse complement strand
ATGTTAGGATGTACTAAAGTTAGGCACAATAGACAGATTTTGGTTAATTTTGTTTTTGATACTCGCCTACTTAAGTACTTATGGTTCAAGCACAGTTAAATGATTTTTACTTTTGTCTGTTTTGGGTAAGGTAAATGTATTTAAATGGTACATTCCAGAGACAAAGGCAGTGTAAGGCAATTATTTGTGTTTGTTGTTATAATTTACTTGTTTGTTGTGCTGTAGCCTACAAAGTTAATGCTCTTTTAAAAAAAAAGTCCAGTTATGGATGACGTTGATCAAAGATTTGTGACTGTGTTTTAGTCTTAAAAATTATGTTCATCGTCCCAATTATGTTGTCTCAACTGAAACCTGCGCTGCAGCATGTCTGCTGGAAAGACAAAAACTGTCCAGAGTGGCCGCGATCAGCGGAGATCTGCACTCAGCTGAGGGCACTTTTCTAGTTTTGAGAAATATTCTAATTATTTTGAAATTCTAAGTCATTATTTCAAGAGAGTTTCTCATTGTAATGACTTCCAGGACTTTTTTTTTCTATCACATTGGGGGAAATGGGCTTCCACTGAAATGGATTTGGGAAGCTGGACTGACGTCTCCCTAACTGATGCATTCAAAGACACATTAACATCTGAGGATTATGGATTGATCCCAGTTTGCAACTCTGTTATTTACAATGATAATTTAACTTTGATACGACAGGCTTTTTGTCTGAAACAAGCTACAAGTCTATGCAAATCAATATTAGTTCATGCTGTGCTGAAATAAAATAAAATGAATGGCCTCTGGGGAAACTAGAATATGGTGGGCTTCCATTTGCCTTGTAGTTTATGAGATATTACATCCAAAACTGTGGTCTTTATAGCCGGTATTACTGCATTTCTGTTGTCGCTCCTCCATCCTCTTCTCCAGGTAAGAAGGAGGGTCAGCGGCCTGCGGCTCACGAGTGTCTGGGGGAGGTCCTGCGGGTGCTGCGTCAGGTCATTAACACCTACCCTCTGCTCAACACCGTGGAGATCCTCACCGCTGCCGGCAAGCTCATATCCAAGGTCAAAGGTCAGTTGGAGAAACC
>NW_024618032.1:0-1637 GCF_008729295.1 Plectropomus leopardus | reverse complement strand
GCGTCTCTGACTCTCACCATGTCTTTGTCTCATCTGCAGTGGACCATCTGCCTGTCCACCTGTCCTGCTGTCCCCCTGTCCACTTGTCTTCCATTGTCCCCCTACTGGTTTGGATCCAGTGGTCTGCATCAAAGCCGTCTGTCCTCAGCAGGGACACAGAGGACACTGCCTGTCTCAGCTGACTGTGGTGGTAAAATGTCCGAGGGGACAGAGCTCAGAGTGTCTGTGATAGGACCTGTCCCAGAGGACGGCTGCAGCTCCCTGTCTTACTCCTGTTTGTCCAGAGGAGGTCGCTGTCCCCTTAATGGACAGAGATGCCTCATTGCTGCATCTGTCTCCTCCACTGTCCATGTTAAGTCAAAGACGTTCTCCCTGTCCCCCTGATAGACAGAGACATCCACACCGTCCTCCTGGTGGACAGAGACATCCACCCTTCAGCTCCTCAACCTCTTTAACCTGTCCCCGGCTGATAGAGAGGACACAGAGACATTTGTCCAGGATTCTTTAGCTGCAAGTTTGTCTGCACCATTATCCTCTTCCTGTATCCTCCTGTGTCCGCCTCCTTTGTCCTCCTCCTGTGTCCTCCTGTGTCCTTCTCCTCCTCCTGTGTCCTCCTATGTCCTGCTCCTGTGTTCTCCTGTGTCCTCCTCCTTTGTCCTCCTCCTTTGTCCTCCTCCTGTGTCCTCCTGTGTCCTCCTCCTTTGTCCTCCCCCTGTGTCCTCCTGTGTCCTTCTCCTCCTCCTGTGTCCTCCTATGTCCTGCTCCTATGTCCTCCTGTGTCCTCCTCCTGTGTCCTGCACCTGTGTCCTCCTCCTGTGTCCTGCTCTTGTGTCCTCCTCTTATGTCCTCCTCCTGTGTCCTCCTCTTGTGTCCTCCTCTTGTGTCCTCCTCCTGTGTCCTGCTCTTGTGTCCTCCTCCTGTGTCCTGCTCTTGTGTCCTCCTCCTCTTGTGTCCTCCTCCTGTGTCCTCCTCCTGTGTCCTCCTCCTGTGTCCTCCTCTTGTGTCCTCCTCCTGTGTCCTCCTCCTGTGTCCTCCTCCTGTGTCCTGCTCTTGTGTCCTCCTCCTGTGTCCTCCGCCTGTGTCCTGCTCTTGTGTCCTCCTCTTGTGTCCTCCTCCTGTGTCCTCCTCTTGTGTCCTGCTCTTGTGTCCTCCTCCTGTGTCCTGCTCTTGTGTCCTCCTCCTGTGTCCTCCTCCTGTGTCCTCCTCCTGTGTCCTGCTCTTGTGTCCTCCTCTTGTGTCCTCCTCCTGTGTCCTGCTCTTCTGTCCTCCTCCTGTGTCCTGCTCTTGTGTCCTCCTCCTGTGTCCTCCTCCTGTGTCCTGCTCTTGTGTCCTCCTCTTGTGTCCTCCTCTTGTCTCCTCCTCCTGTGTCCTGCTCTTGTGTCCTCCTCCTGTGTCCTCCTCCTGGGTCCTGCTCTTGTGTCCTCCTCTTGTGTCCTCCTCCTGTGTCCTCCTCCTGTGTCCTCCTCTTGTGTCCTCCTGTGTCCTCCTCCTGTGTCCTGCTCTTGTGTCCTCCTCTTGTGTCCTCCTCCTGTGTCCTGCTCTTGTGTCCCCCTCCTGTGTCCTGCTCTTGTGTCCTCCTCCTGTGTCCTCCTCCTGTGTCCTCCTCCTGTGTCCTGCTCTTGTGTCCTCCTCTTATG
>NW_024618031.1:0-2286 GCF_008729295.1 Plectropomus leopardus | reverse complement strand
TATTATTATTTTTATTCTTTCTTTTATTTTTTGGTCTATTTTTTCGGTTTAATTTCAGCCACAAGGGGCTGAAGTGCATTTCAAGCACGTCATACAGCAAGACATGACAGTAACTTTACATAACTGGCTTACACGCAATAATATGTACCTTTTGTTAAGAGAGCATGGAGAAATTAAAATTCACCTTGAAGAAAGCATGAATGTTTTTAGTCATATTTAGAACATGTGGTAGTCGTGCAGAGAAATGATCTTTTTTTCCCACCTGTTTCACAGCTGGAAAAAACTGTAAGGACCTTTGAAAAATTATCTTGACAGAGCACTTTTCACCTGTTTTTAAGTCATAAATACAGGAGAGAAACAATTTAGATCAGACTTAGAGGATGGATCACCAGAATTTTATCCCTTATAGCTTCATGTAATGTATGATCCTTCTTGAATTCATAATTATCACCATATGTGTGCTTTATCTCTTTTTTGTTTTACAGCAATAACATTATCTTGTAGGACAATCTTTTAATGAATAAATCTGATTAGACGACTCTTCCATTCATAAAGAACTTGTCTGGTCATTGGCACAAGACATGTATAATACACTACATGAACAAAAGTACGGGGCCACACCTCTTAATCATTGAGTTCAGGTGTTTCATTCAGTCCCATTGCAGACAGGTGTGTGAAGTCTGGATGGATGGGCAAAAAGTCCCACAGACACACTCCAAAATCTTGTAGAAAGCCTTCCCAGAAGAGTGGAAGCTGTTATAGCTGCAAAGTGGGGACCAACTCCATATAAATGCTTATGGATTCAGAGTGGGATGTCACATAAGCTCATGTAGGTGTAATATGTAGGTGTCCCAATACTTTTGGCCGTATATTGCCTGTATTTAATTCAACTCAGATCAGAGAAACCACATAACAGATACACCCTGTTCCTTGTATTTCAGTGTGCTTCCCTATAAAACCTTTATCATATATTGTGCATTATTTCACACAAATAACAAAGTGTTTCCTAAACTGAACTACTACTGTCATGCAGACACTGAATATGTGCAAGCAGATTCTAAATATTAACCACTACAAACGTTTGATCCTCCCCCAAACATGCAAAGTTAGTTATTGCACTATAAAAGCAAAAACTTTGGTTTGCATCTCAAGTATACATAAATAATTTGGTCAACAAAGAGATGAAATGTCGTATGTCTGTGCAGTGTAAAGTCTGTGTTTCTCATTTCTCTGCCACAGTTTAAAGACAGGATTTACTGTGATGTTTTATGGTCCAGCAAAAAAAAGAAAACAGACTGGAAACTTGTGTTAAAATATAAATAATGACTTCTAAAAGTGGATACATTTGTGGTGTTGCAGCTGTATAGAAGTACAATGCTGAGACATCAGCGTGCACTTTTTAACACATCACAATGGTGAGCAAATATTGACGATGCAAAAGGTCCACTGATGGAAGAACAACAGAGTCTCACAGATTTAGAGTTTGTTATCACGAGGGGGGGAGGATGTTGCAATCATCACAGAGACTTGAGAAAGCCCAGCGAGGTGCTCAGACTTTATTAGATTTGTTCTGTGGTTGTCAAGGGGAATTTCTACAAAAATACTCGACTGTCTGTTGAGGAGGATTTTCAGTCGGTCCCAAAAGAGACTTTACAGGAAAGGACCATAAAATCCTTTCAGAGAACATTCCAGCAACAATATCACAGTCTACTGGAGCAAGCCAAGTTTATGGCTCCGATATGAAATGCTAGAGATGAGCGAATTTACCCAGCACACACACACACACACACACACTCACACACAAACACACACACACACAGCCCTGGAAAAATATTCATGGACGTGAAACCTTTTTAACTGGACTGAAAAACATATACATTAAATGCATTATAAAAAATATGTTTCATTGAATTTATTATGGGCTCATCAGAGTCAGATTGCATTAGAGAGGTTCTAAGATTTTCGTCCCTCGCTCCAAAGTGTCTGTTAATGCAATATCTGAGAGCTGTGAAGCGTTAGGAATGGACACACTGTCCCCTCCTGGACACCAATACACACTGCAGACATTTGTGTAGGAGCATAAAAATAGTCTACTGTCTTTCTAAAAGGGGATACTCAACTTGTTTTGCTTGGGGGCCACTTTTGCAAAATGAGAGGAGGCCAGGGGCCAGTTACAGCAGCCTCATACATGTTTCCAGGATTTTAGGACATTTCTAGGATTTAGGTCATTCATCTGATTTGAGGACATTTCTTGGATTGGCATTTCTAGAATTTTAGGAGTTTTTT
>NW_024618030.1:0-2746 GCF_008729295.1 Plectropomus leopardus | reverse complement strand
CGGGACCCCCGCCTCCCCCCACCTTCAGTCAGGTCAGTGAGCGGGCAAACGCTCGCAGCACATCACAGAGATTCAACACCAGCCAGCCACAAAAACACAGATTAATGTTATTATTCATCTACAACAAAATCCAGTTTAAAAACAATTTCCTGTAAAATACACCTTATCAGGTACGCCTGCATTAAATGCACGGCACTGACACCCCGCAGGTACAGGGATTGGGACTCTACAGCCGCCTCAGAGGACTATAATGTGATGATCAAAGGATCACTGATGTTTACATTTTTTTTATTTCTCATGGTGTGACCACTTCCTACTTTTAAAATATAATGACCCATAATTTAAAAAAGTAACTGAGCTGTTTTAAAGTAATTCAGTGCTTTATTATGCTACCTTTGAATGTGTACAAATTTAGTCAGACACATTTATGAAAGAACCTTTAAAATAACACAAAAAACTGCTTCAAAAGCCCTTTTTACCGTACATTATACATCATAATTCAATTATTGTAACACAGTAGAAAAAACGCTGGTGAATGTCATCTTATTGCAGATAGGCGGATGAACATGTGAATATTGTGGCGCCCTGTGTACAAATAGCTGTGTCCTCGCCGCAGTGGCCACAGGTTCGATTCCACCCTCAGCCCTCAGCTGCATGTCACCTCCTCTCTCTCCCCATTTCACGCCATCTGTCCTCTCAAATAAAGAAAAATGCATTTATATGTAGCCTCCTCAGCCACGGTAGAATCACAAAAATCGAGGACAAATTACCAGAAAATCAAGGGAAAATGAAGAAATAAGCACAATCTCATCAGGTCTACGGTGTCAGTCTACAGTGGAGGACAGAGCAAAACAGCGTCACAGACGTAACGCCATCGACACGCTGCTGCTGGATTTAAAGCATAACAAACGCTCAGCCTGGTCTTTCAAAATTGTTGAATAATGTCGAGAATTAGATTTTAAATTTCTGATTTTCTGCATCAAGACAAAATCTTTCAAGAGAGAATCATGATGCATCTGAGACTCAATTTCCCTGATTCCTCCTAACTGGTACACAGGATTTAGTTCAAGTTCTCAACAAAAGTCTGACCTGCACTTATAATACTTAAATTTTAAGGGACGTTACAGTACAGTCAATGCTCTGTGTGTCTTTTCCTCATATGTCCTCATTTTAATAAATCAGCGTCTGTAGAGAATTACAGGTGAGCAGCTTACTGTTCTTTGGCCCAGTCTTAAAGAAGTAAACTTGATCATAATACTGATAGTAAATCAGTTTTGGTTCGGTGTATCTAAGGAGTATTAACACACTGTAGAAGCACTTCAGCTGGGTTATAAGCAGACAATGTGTTTGTTTGTTTAGCCAGGAGGAAAAGTTAAATATTTCCTCTGAGACATCTGTAGTGCAGTTACTTATTCTTGGAAAATGAAGGGAAAAAATAAATCTGAAGTCTGGACTTATTATTTATTGTCCTGGTTGTGTTTTTACTTAGCATGAACATCAGAGAAGTTTAATTATAGCAAAATCAACAGTTTCAGCGACTGCAGCATAAAAATGTCAAACCTGGCAGGATGACAAGGCAACAAACTCGTGTCGTGTTTGTTTGCAAACTGTGACACAGTTTTAAAGTACGCCGAGTGAACCCAAACAAACCAAACCAAACGGCTCAGAGCCGAGGAAGCGGAGGTGTGATCGTAACTTTTGAACTTCCTCTGCAGGCGAACACGACTCCCCCAAAACTGAGCACGTCCGAGACTAAAGGCAGAGGAGCGCTGCTGTCGGACATCTGCAAAGGCACCAAACTAAAGAAGGTCGGCGTGATCAACGACCGGAGCGGCCCAGTTCTAGAGAGTGAGTCACTGTCCTCACCCTAACACACACACACACACACGCACACGCACACGCACACGCACGCACACACACACACACACACACACACACACTCTCACACACACACACACACACGCACACGAACTGAAGTGGAACAGAAAGTTTATTTTATAAAATCTACGCAGACAAATGTGACGACAGTCACATTAGTAGCTGTTGCTTAATGTGTTAATGAAATATGCAAAGAAAGAATATTCGGGGCGTCTGGTGTCTCAGTGGATAAAGTGGGCGCCCCATGTATAGAGGCTGTGTCCTCGCTGCAGCAGCCGCGGGTTCGATTCTGGTCTCGGCCTTTTGCTGCGTGTTATTCTCTCTCTCTCTTCCTCTTTCACACTTGGGCTGTCCGATCAATTAAAGGCAAAAACGCCCCAAAAATATCTTTAAAAAAGAAAATTCAGTAAATTCAGTTGGCTGCTGCTTCTCATGTCTATACGTTTCTGGCTGGATTTTAATCAGGGCTGTCAGCGTTTACATGTTTATCGTGATGTGGTAAAGGTCCGTACGTAAAATGTTTTTTTAAAAATGTCATTAAATGCTGCCGATCCTGGCCGACACTCCCGTCTTTAAGAGGCTGCATCAGGTTGACATTTGATTCCCAATCAGGACACTGAGCTGTTAATCCTTTGAAACCTGGATGGACATCAGTGTCTCTTGCATTCAGACGCCTTTCTCAAGTATTTAAACCTTTGAAATCTGGGCAGAAAGGTTTAATTATCCTGAAAACATTGGAAAAGAAATTAGCAGATTGCAAGAAATTGCAAGATGAGATGGTGAGAGAGAGAGAGAGAGAAAACTAGGAAGTTATTTTTTAAAATGTCCAGAAAATATATGTATGATTATTTAAATTATATATTCAAAC
>NW_024618029.1:0-1828 GCF_008729295.1 Plectropomus leopardus | reverse complement strand
TAAGACCTTTTAAACATGTTTTTTGCGACATACTACAGTAGAAGTTTTTTTGACGTTCTATTCTATGACTATGTCAACTCTTACTTTTTGTGGCATACTATATTATGACTTGTTGATTAACTATATTATGACGTTTTTGTCAATATACTTTACTATGGCTTTATTCAACATAGTATACCATGGAATGTGTCTTTATACCTCGAATTTTGTAACACTTTTTCCAGCATGCTATTCTATGACTTTTTTTTCCTCTTAAGATGAGGAACTCATGTGGACAACGTTTCCTCTGTTTCTCTGTGAATTAGACATCCGCTTCATCAGCAGGACAATAAAAACTCAACTGAACACACAGCAAGGTGATTCATCACTTCACTTCTCTTAGATCACTCAAAACCATCCTTTACCTTCAAGGGAAAGTGCACCACTTTATGTACTCTCTATTTTAAACTTAAAGGGGAGCATGCAATGTAATGTGTAAATTTAGCACGTTAACGTAAATTTAATGTATTTGTCTAAATAAATAAATAATAAATAAATAAGATAATAGAATACAGTTATCTACCAAATAAAATAAATCTCATCTTACAATACTTTTTTTTTTGAAATAGTATGACTTTTTAGACAAATTATACCATATATGTACTTTTCTTGAGAACATGAACATTCATATTAGATTTGAAGGAAATATGTTGCTTCATGCCAAAATGATGCACATATGAGCAGACCAACAATCAACATTTATATTACTTTACCATGCATGCAGCTCAGCAGGACCCATACTTACATTTATTTTAAGGTGCACCCTCTAGTGGCAGTAGTAATTTAACCAGCGCAAAGGAGGAAGTTAGGTGATGTTGTATAAACAGCGGCAAAGTTCACATAATATTGTAAAACAGATGAAGGATGATGGGAAGGAGGAGTGGTGGACCTGTTAAACAAGCACCGTACTTATGCTCAGGAGATAGGTGCTGGGGACAGGTAGATTGGCAGATCGATCCCCGACTTCTCCAGTACGCATGTTGAAGTTTCCTTGGGTATCATAGTGAATCTCAAATTTCCCTCGATGGCTGTTCCATAGTTTCATGAGTGTGTGTGTGTGTGTGTGTGTGTGTGTGAATGTGAAGCTCAGTAGCAGGTAGCACCTTGCATGGTAGCCTTGGCCAACAGTATATGAATGTGTGTGTGATGGGGTGAATATGAATAGGCAGAGAGAAAGTGCTTTGAGTGTTCGGGGGACTAGAAAGTAGCTATACAAGTGTAAGTCCATTCACCAGTGTTTATATTCCAAAGTCAACATTGGCCCTGAAAATAACTGATTTTTATGAGTTAGGTGATCGCTTCCTGTCTGAATCTGATGGGTTTTTTTTTTCTACACCCTCACCATGGGCCATTTATGCATGAACCCAAATATCCATGGCTTTGTTGCAAAATTCTAATCATCCATGCCAGTGCCACAGGTGTAGTGTGAAAAATTTGAAATTTGCTAAAATCTGATAAAATCGACTGGGGAGTTGTGCTGACCCAAAGCAACATGCAGACAGCAGGTTTAGTTCACAACAAACTTATTGATTTATTACTGATAAAAAGGTAAGATAAGAACACAGTTTAAAAAAAATGTTAAAACAAATTTAAATAAGTCTAGGTACCCTGACTACATGAAATGTCCCAGTCTTAAAAGTCCATTGTTTTCCCAGCAGAGAGCAGTCCTATCAGCCTCATAGCTGTAGCGCACAGATGGTCCTCAGTCCCTTGCAAGCACGTGGCGTCTTCATCTGGTAAATACACACTGTAACGAATTTCTGTAAATTTACGGTGAATTTACAACAGT
>NW_024618028.1:0-1290 GCF_008729295.1 Plectropomus leopardus | reverse complement strand
TTTGTTTGTCTTATTTATTTTAGTGTGTGAGTATGTGAGTGTGTTTAAACAGGGTGGATGGAATTTTTTTTAAATAAAAGACAGTAAATCTCTTATGTGGACATGAAATGACAATAACCCCCCCCCCCTTTTTGTCAATTTCCTGCTAATTTTTGGGCCATGTCTAGTTACATTGCTCATATGTTTTTACCCATGTTTTTGAAAAATGTCAAAACAATTTGCTTAGGTTTTAAGGCATAAAATAACAGTCTGCGTTCTGTCTGTGAGTGATCTTTCCTGATGCCTCAAAGTTACAGAAGAATTAAGTAAAGACAAAAAAGTCTCTGTGCGCTCTAGTTGACTGTATATCATCTCCCATGGAAAGACAGTTATCAGTGTGATATCCATATTATGGCAAACTCACAAAAGAAGAAAGAGGAGATGACCAAAACTTTCCAGAGCACAGTCATATGGGTCCAAAGGTTAGTCAGCCCTTTCCCGTTTAAGCAAAGAACGGAGTCTCTAGCAGCTCTTTGTAAACGACCTGCTCTCACTTTTGGTCTCCCTTTTGTGCTCGTGGCGAGAGTGGAGCTTTTGTCATATGTCAGAGGAGCATGGACAGCAGCCAAGCCTGTCCGTGGGTCTTCCTATTTTGACACCCTAAAGCACCTGCCCTCACTGGAGCATGGCAGGGAACGTCATGGAGAGAACAATAGAGAAAGGGCCTCTTTCCAGCCACTCCTTGCTGGCTGATCCTGCACTGACGGCCCGTCACTCAGATCCATTAAAGGTCAATGTAGCTTGCTACCCTCCAACCCTCCAGGAGGATACTCCCTAATGGATCCTGCCAGGTTTTACACTCACTTTTTCCTCTCCACCATCTCTCCTTTTCCCCTCAGAGGTCATACGAGGGGGATATCCCAGAAGGAAATGCCTTAGCTCTGAAGGAGGTGCCTGTGCTTTTTATCTTTCCCCCCATTACTTTAAGCATAGTCCTGGGTGTTATCGCTCTTATGTAATGGAGTGCTGGGTGCTGATAACAGGATGTCAGAAGAAATTACATCCCTCCTGAACTACATTACTCCTATTTTGATTTTTTTTCTTGGCAAAAACACAACTACTAAAATTGTATTGCGACAGACAGAAAGTAAGGAATTTATTATGTTGCATTATGATTTCGGACATTTGCAAATTGACAAATTGTGTATGTGTAGATCAGTGAAGCTGAGAAGATGAAACTTGAATTTCTGCCTTGTGGTTGTATGCCTCCATTAATCAGTCAAGTTGCAGTTACAGTTTACATCCATGTCT
>NW_024618027.1:0-2274 GCF_008729295.1 Plectropomus leopardus | reverse complement strand
AGAAGGAGCGAGAGGACAGAGCAGAGCGCCACCCTCATCCTGCTACAACAGGAATCTGATTGATGGAAAAAGACAACACAGCAGCAGTTTGTCATCAGACACATCTGAAGGGTTTATTCTTTCTTTGTGTTTATGATGTTGTTCATTATGTCTAATGATGACACATGGTGTGTTTTAATGAATAGGTACCATATTTATCATATTACAATATCTGCTGCTTTGTCATCAACAGTGAGATGGGATCCACACTTACACTTCCTCACCCCAGGTTTTAACCGTTTTAACCACTGCTCTCCAACGTGGTCGACCCTGAAGGAGAGTTCATTTCAATATGAAGTAGTGTTCCTCAGTTTGTCAGTGAGGCAAAGAAAAGGGCTGAAACTTATCTGTGTCAACTGTCTCTGTGATATTTTTTTTGAACACCTTACTTATGACATCACACCACTTTTGCATCAACTGTTTATGCCTTGGGATGCCGCTACCATGATGTCAGCAAATGCACGTGGTGTGATGACACACACACACAAACACACAATTGCTATTGTAGGCAACTGGACATTTCTTGAAGACGTTTTATCTCTTAACCTAGTAGCTTCTTTAGTTCTAACTCACTGGTAGGGAGTCACAGGCTTTAAACCCTGTGTGGGTGTGAACATTTACAAAGTCGTTAG
The DNA here is from genome assembly GCF_008729295.1 of Plectropomus leopardus. NCBI lineage: Eukaryota > Metazoa > Chordata > Actinopteri > Perciformes > Serranidae > Plectropomus > Plectropomus leopardus. Next base: position 1,603 of record NW_024618027.1, on the reverse strand, counting down.
GGTCATATGTGAGCTGTAAAGTTATGAGTCGTTAGTTTGTGAATGGATGCTGAGCTGTCTATGAGGGGAACTCAGGACTGCTTGTAAGTGGATGATGAGTGGTGTCGTAGTCCACCTCCTCTTTTAATGATGGTTGTTCCAGTTTGACGTAGATTGTTTCTTTCATGCCTCTTTTAAACCATCTGTCTTCTGTGGCCAAGATGTGTATATTGCTGCCTTGTAAGATATGTCCCTTTTCCTTTAAGTGAAAATGGACAGCTGAGTCTTTACCTGAGGAGCTGTCTGTCTTTTGTTGTGCCATACGTTTGTGGACAGATTGATTATTATTATTGATTACAATCAGTAATCAATATGCCACTAAAACATTTGCAGCATACCATCTTTTGATGTCAGTGCCACTCAAATCACCACTGACCTGCTATTTTTGTTGATGTCCTCACACATGCAAAAACAGAACGTGAAATATTGTCTTCTGCTTCCCTTAAAATGAAGTTAACCAGCATTCACACATCAACATTTGATGCCAATCCTGAACTGATTTGCTTTCCCAAGGACTAAATAAATACATTCATTGATTAATTAAAATTGAATACATGACATCATCATCTCAGCACATTTAGTCATTGTTAGGAAATTACAGTCTTGAACAAAGTGGTGGGAAACTGATGTTTCCATTCAGTAAGACTTCTGTGGATCCACGTTTCCTAACTGAGGCCCACTCACCCCTCTGAACAGGATTAAGAAAAATCACATGTCTGTGATAATGATGGACCAGAGCAAAAGGAGATGAAATTGGAAAGACTTGAGTCACCTACAGAATGTGAACTCTTTTTGATTGTCCATACCTGAGAGTTTCCAAACTGCAGTGTGAATCCGCCAATAAAGCAGACAGCACTTTTCTTCCTGAGTCAGCAGTCAAGTCCTACAGATGTTGACATCTTCCTTAACATAAACTTAAAGTGGGATGAGCAGAATCTAAAATATGATATGATGTCTTGGGAGGAGCTTTTCTCCTGATTTTGGAGGTGTGGGTGCAGGAAATGAAAACAATCAAATTTTGCTGTCCAAATGAACTCAGTGTGTTTATTCAAGGTCATTGTATTTCTTTGAGACAGAAGTTAAACAAAACAAAAACAGGTATGTAAATAAAAACTCCAGTTCACTGTCTCCCACGTAAAACTAGTACTTCTGTCTGTCTCAAACTTTGACTTTGTTACACGCACTGATTCCTCCTCAGCTCCTTCACTGCGGCAGTCGGCTGATTTATGTCAGCTGGGCACCAATCAGTGCCCTGGCTGCCTGCCAGCTGGCTTATTGTGGGTCTTGTAGTCGTTTACTGGATGCCATGATGGTTTATAATCCTGTCTGCAACCACTGCAAGATAATGTGTCTCCCCTCTTTATGACTCTACTTCTCATGACATCATAAAACCATTTAAGAAACAGGTGTTTCCTGACCTGAGAGTTTCCAGTGTACAGTGTGGACTCCCTGGTCCAATGGAGAGCCGTGTCACTCCGGAGTACTCCGTAGTCATTGTTACTCAGGTCCAGCTCTCTCAGATGGGAAGGTTTGGAGCTCATAGCAAAAGCCAGGGCTTCACAAC
>NW_024618026.1:0-1134 GCF_008729295.1 Plectropomus leopardus | reverse complement strand
TCTCCTGTTTACTAGACAGGCGCTTTAACCAACTAAGCCACAGCACCACTCTTTTTTTAAATTGTATTTTATTTTTTATTTTTTGTAGACACTGTCTAAAGGCTAAGCATTTTAAAAAAACCTGTAAAATCCAGGTAAAATAAACGTTTACTGATAACATAATCAGGTGCTGTGGCTTAGTTGGTTAAAGCGCCTGTCTAGTAAACAGGAGATCCTGGGTTCAAATCCCAGCAGTGCCTCACTGTTACAGAAGCTCTCTCTAAAGACACACAAGGAACATAAAAAATGAAGAGTCAAGCTTTTCCTGCCAAAAACTTACTGTGTCCTCCAACAACTGTACTATATAGTATGGCAAAAAAGATTTAGTATGTCAAATGTAATATGCTACAAGTACCAGGATCTTCTACTACATCTGCATCTGTTTCTGGCTGTTCTGACCCACAGTGCCACTCTTTTTTTTAATTTTATTTATTTTTTTATTGAAGACACTGTCTAAAGGCTCGTTGATTAACTCACTGGGCTGAGCATTTTTTTAAAAAAAAAAAGTGAAATCTCAGATCTCAGATTTTAAATTTAAGGATGTGTTATGAGTCGCATACCAATTCTTTTATCTTTTAGCTGGTTCTGCAGCTGTCTTTACAAAGTATGTACTGTTACATGCAGTGTGCACTCAGTTGGCAGATAGTACTTCTCTATAACAATGCACCCTGAACTTTGACCTTCTTTCTCATAACCTATCACATGGAGATATAATAAATGGCTGTTCGTCGAGCTCGCCAGAGATGAAGATCACCCCGCAGAGCTCTGCTGTTGCTGCTTTGTTATAACTGGAAACATTTTGGATTCAAAAGTTGTTTGCATTAGATTAGCCTTCATGTGCATTTTTCTATAATTGTTATCTTTTTGTTGTTGTTTGTAATCTTTTTGATGTGACGTATCTTACTCTGAACAGAGGATTGTGGGTCAGAATAGCCCAAAACAGATGCTGTTCTTGCAAGAACATCCTGGTACTTGTAGCATACTACATATGACATACTAAATCTTTTTTGCCATACTATATAGGACAAACACAGTAAGTTTTTGGCAGCAACAGCTTGACTCTTCATTTTTTATGTTCCTTGTGTGTCTTTAGAG
>NW_024618025.1:0-3789 GCF_008729295.1 Plectropomus leopardus | reverse complement strand
TCTTTCCTGCTGCTGTCTAGGTGTGGCAGTGTGGTGGGAGTATGGAAGTCCTGCCATGTGCCAGAGTGGCTCACATCGAGCGTACCAAGAAGCCCTACAACAATGACATAGATTACTACGCTAAGCGCAATGCCCTGCGGGCCGCTGAGGTGTGGATGGATGAATACAAATCCCACGTCTACATGGCCTGGAACATTCCCATGAACGTAAGTTTTTCTCCGTCTTGACATCACATCTCCCTCAAACCCTGAGCTCCCCTTTGCTCCCTCTCTTCCCTTCTCACTTGCTCATTCAGACATGCAGCCCGGGTCCCTGGAGACACGAGTCAATAGATATTCAAAATTCAGATTTCATCCCGTTTGACCTTCACACTGGCAGCAGAGCAAAGGCAGAGCGAAGAGGCCGCAGAGTCTCGCTCCAAACAGATGAGAGAGGTGCACCAAGTGATGAGCCTCATGTCTAATCAATCTATTTTTACACACATCAGTTCAGTTTAATTGCTTTCAAGGGTCTTTGAGATGGGCTGCAAAATAGTAAACAGCTACTTTCATTAATAAAGAGTTTAATATTGAATCTTAATTGCCTCTTCAGCCATGCAGAGTGAGATGACTGTCAGTGAAGGACGTCAGAAAAGGCCTCTGCTCCAAAACAGCATGCTGCTGCTCATAACAAAACAGTAACTGGCTGTGTAGCAGTCTCATACAGGTCTGGTATGCTGCTGATGCCGGCATGTCGTCCAACAAATTTGGCACAAACATCATTACAAGAGAACTCACTAAGTGCAGGTAGGAAGCACCAGCTGGGGAAATGTTGTAACCATTGTGTGAGTGCAGCATGGAGGACATGTTGAGGAGGAGGAGGAGGAGGAGGAGGAGGAGCGGGCAACTTTGACAAACTGGCCAATCAGGCCACATCCCTTCTCCAGCGTAATTACAAACACAGTGGCATGGCACGTTATTACCTCAGCTGTCCTGTGGCGCAGAGTTATTTTGTGTACAGTACAAAGACCTAACGCTACGATTATTCCATCTACCCCCCCTCCTCCCTCCCAACCCGCCCGTGCACACAATCACAGATTCTTGTTATTGTCTGAGGTACCCGCTGAGAGCACAATTACTTTGGTAGGGGACGGCTTTATGATTCACCACAGTGGCCGGCCCCAAGTCCAAATACCAAACAACGTCTCACTGAAATTGAATGCATTTGTTAGTGTCACTTTATGGTGTGAAAAAAAAGTGGACGTTTCTAACTAGAATTCATTATTAACAGATGTTGAAAGCAAATTCAGCAGCTGGCTGTAGACTCCAGCAGAGCAGGGGAATGGATGAGAAGGATTTGCCTGGATGAGGACTGTTTGTGTGGGTGTGTCTTTGCAGCAGTTCCTCTGGGAAGGCCATTGCCCTTTCATATGAATGTGTGTATTTTCTATGGTTATATAGAATGCATGTTTATTTGTATGTTCATGCAGATTTAAGCAGTGCATTGTATATGGACATACTGATATAGGGTGTGTGTGTTTGTGTGTGTGTTTGTGTGTGTTTGTGTGTGTGTGTGTGTGTGTGTGTGTGTGTGTGTGTGTGTGTCGGGATCAGGCCTCTGTGCCAGGCAGTGCAGCTATTAGGCATTCCCCTAATCAATCTGGGAAGCCACCTCCATAAGGCAGGCAGGGCCGTGAGCGCTCATAATTAAGCAGCTGATTAGAATTTGCTCAGCACAGATCATGTCTAATGAAAGAACAATAAAGGTCCCGCATGACAGGCACATCTATCCATCTCTTAACTAAATGCTTGTTGCGTCCTCTGCACCTCAACACTCTCACGTCTTCTATTCCTCCAGCAGCTCGCATTCTCGCTTGGCTCTTAAGTAAAGTGCCCGTAGGCTAAGAGCTTAATTTTGTCTTTGTTTTGCACCATTTGTTGACAGAACCCTGGGGTTGATTTCGGGGATGTCTCGGAGCGCTTGGCCTTAAGGAAGAGGCTACAGTGTCGGAGCTTCCGCTGGTATCTTGAACACGTCTACCCAGAGATGCGGATCTACAACAACACCATTACATACGGCGAGGTGAGATACTCACTAACAGGATTACTGGAAATACTTTGCATGTTAATTCTGCTATATCATCAGCTGTAATTCTATTACAGAGCGGTGGTTTAAAGACGATGCATACACTGAGACAGCTAATGTGATTCCGCAGATGATAAATACAGAAAATGAGTTGATGAGAATTTATTAATTTGTGAGCTGTGTATTATAAGGATCATTTCTGTGACTTCTGTGTCTTTTGCGAGATACATTTTCCTGGAACACAGATGTCAGCAGCTAGCTGATATCTGTTGTAGTTTGTACAAAACTTTGTGCACGCAAGATTGCTGATATCACAATAACATGCTCGACCTTCCAATTTGAAGAAATAAATATAAATTCACTGTTACCAGTCTAAGATGAAGGTATCTCGTTGCTATAGCAATGCAGCATCACCACACAGGATTAGATGCAAATTCCTCCGAATGAGTTTTAATTAAACACTTATTAGTTTTCCATTCCAACTTGATTGTGTTGGGCTTGGCTGCACAGTGGGGGAAGAAAACAGGATTATGACAGGTTGAAGAATTGAACACACTCCGGAGTCAGACATTATTTGGAGGATTGCTCAGACGCACCATTATTCGTCATATCAATTTCAGCAATGGAAAGCAGTAGCTAATCAATATGCTTGGGAGATGCAATGTCAGAATACACTTCAAATTTAACCTCTGGATTTATCAAACCTGCATGGATTTACCACCCCCTTTGTTTCTCTGGCTGCCTGCTTTGGCTCTGGCACCCAGCTAATGGATTCCTCAGCGCGGCAGCCACTTAAGTGGCACTATTTCAGATCTGTCGACAAGCCTTGTGTTGCCACACAGTCGCCGCCACAGAAGTGAGTCTCATCTGTCACTGAGCATCACCGCCGCGCTCGGCCATGCTGACCAGATCAGCCGAGCGAAACCTTCCCTGACAACAGCACATGATAGATATGTCACAACCTGGAAATAAAGCCGTATGCATTCAAATCACACAGAGCCAGAGCTCATGCTCCATGCACACCACCATCTGGAGGCCTGCAGGAGAGGCAGCGGCAGAAATAGGACTGGTCACTGCATGATGATATCCGTCACATCCAGGTCAGCACTTGAGACAAGATTTTTCTGCATAAATAAGCCACAGTAGATCAAAAAGACAGGAGGCGATGCAACATGCATGAAATGATGAGTCCAATTAAAGGGAAATGAACAAACGATTGGCGATTGACTTGCTTTCAGATTCAATTTTGTGGCAAATCTAACTATAGCAACCAATAGGAAGGAAGCACTTTTTGAGCAGTGGTAGCAACTTCTTCTTCATTTCCAACACCATGTTACTATGCACTGAGTTTTGACCAATACAAGTTTCTCTACTGATACCTTATTCATTTATTTTGTATTTATTTTTGTTTTAATTCATTTATTTCTCAGTCTCTTTTTGACGACACCAACAAAAAATACAGAGCACATGTAAAATGCATTAAAACGCCAAAAAGGTCAGAACAAAATGGCTTCTTCAGACTGAAGTCAATATTTAGTGTGAAACATTGAATACAGCCGCAACAAAAGGAAGTGCAAACAATCAATATTGAGCTTTGGACATGTTCTGACTGCAACTTGGTGTATTGTCTGCCCAAGAAAGTTCAAGACATGCAAAGTGGTGAAGGAGGTCACACTAAATACTTGCAACTTTGGCCTGTTGAAGTTGTTTTATTCTGAAATATTC
>NW_024618024.1:0-1972 GCF_008729295.1 Plectropomus leopardus | reverse complement strand
GGACGGCTTCTTTGGCGCGATGGAGCCACGAGAGAACCTCAGCTATGAGATCAACTCCAAAGTCGTGACCGCCACCGTCAGCAACAGAAACACGACGCACCTCAAAGAGCCCGTCACGCTGACTCTGCGTCACCTCAAGGTCGATTATAGCTCGACGTAAGGATGATATCTGTCTCTTCGGGGAAATATTACATCCATAACGGTCATCACGTCTCTTTTTTCTCTCAGCCGAATGAATCCAGCGCCTGCGTGTTTTGGGATTCCTCGGTGGACGGAGGCTCGTGGTCTGCTCGGAGCTGCAAAGTGTTGGAGTCCAACTCTGAATACACAGTTTGTTCCTGCAGCCGTCTGGGCAGCTTCGCTGTGCTCACGACGCTCTACGACGTCGAGGTTCAAACTCTTAGTAACACACACGCACGACGACACAAAGCGAATTATGAGGCTTATAGTTTATAGCTGAAACCTCGTGGTCCGGTAAGATTTCGGGGGATTTAGTGGCATCTGGTGGTCATTCCTCGCAGTGTTCATTGTTCAGGTACGACGGAGGATAAGTACCGTGTTAAAAACAAAAGTTAGATTTCAAGGACAGAGTCAAAATACTATTACGAAAATGAAGTTTTAATTTTGAGAATAAAGTCAAAATATTCTGAGACTAAAGTCACAATTTTATGAGAATAAAGTCACAATCTTATGAGAATAAAATCTTAATAATGTTTGAATAAAGTTATAATTTTATGGGAATAAAGTCATAATTTGATGAGAATAAAGTCCTAATTTTATAAGAATAAAGTTGTAATATTATTTGAATAAAATTGTAATTTTTACGAGAATAAAGTCGTAATATTATGGGAATAAGTTTTAATTTACACGAATAAAGTCACAATTTTATGAGAATGAAGTCAGAATTTTATAAGAATAAAGTCGTAATATTGTGAAAATAAAGTCATAATTTTCTGAGAATAAAGTTTTAATTCATTTTATGAGAATAAAATAAATAAAATATTTTTATTCAGGACCACCACTTCTGAAATTTGGCTAAATTCAGCAGAAAAGGCACCGAGGCCACAGAAATATTGTGCATATTTTAGTTAATGAAATGCTGAAAAATGCTCACATTCTGTGCACAGGCTACATATTTTTGCAATTGAAAAATGCAGTAATGAGTAATTTTAGGCCTAAAACAATGAAAAGACTGAATAAAAATCTGTAAAAAATAATATTCATTTATTAATAATGCATATTATATGAATACATAATATTCATTTCCATATAATTTTTAGTCAGAGACACAGGAGCCACTGGAGGGGGGCCACAGGGCCCTTAAATCCTGCACACTGGACATTTAGGTCTTTGTGATTTAACCCTTTAACCCTCTTCAGCAGGTGGAGTTTGAGCTGCAGCTGATGGTCCGGGTGGGTCTGTCGCTCTCGCTCGTCTGCCTCTTCGTCTGCATCCCGACCTTCTCTCTGATCCGCTCCATCAGAAGCCCGAGAACCACCATCCACCTGCACCTCTGCATCAGCCTCTTCATCGCCAGCGTCGTCTTCCTCGCGGGCATCTCTCGCACGGAGAGCTGGGTAAATATCTCTGTCACCGTCCGCCAAAGTGCAGTAAAAGGAAGATTTGTAAGCAACAATTGAGCAAACAGCCTCTCCCCGTTTCCTCTCTGTCGTTATCTATCAATCATCTATCGGTGATCAATATCATAATAACGCACTGAATTTTCAGCTGTTTTATTGTAATAAATGGCAGATGTGTGTTTATAATACAGAATAAATGGTTAAACTGAAAATGCAAATGATTAATCTAAAGTAAATAGTCAACATTTGTTCTCCGACGAATTAATGTAATAGATTATATACATATATATATTTAATTTTGGACATACCGGTACACTAATTTACATTTTAGGTTCCACTACAATGTATCAGGTTTGCCCAGAGGTATAATTTATTATCTATCTGTCCATCTA
>NW_024618023.1:0-1096 GCF_008729295.1 Plectropomus leopardus | reverse complement strand
TTATATTATATTATATTTATTTTATATTATAATATAAAAATATGCACTGCCAGACTTGATGCCATAAGCAGCAACAAGCAACTGGATTTTTATCACAGCTGCTGATTTTAATCAACTCATCCTTCACCGCCAAAGATGCAGCAGGACAAAAGGTAATTTTTACTAAATCTACCTACAATAATCTAATCTCCCAATTATACAATCCTACAAATTATATAATTGGGAGATTAATCAATGACAAAAAAATCAGTGCTTCACTTTTTACTGTATACTTTCCAATATTCCAATATTACCTATTATTGTTATTGTGGCTGAGCGGAGGGGCATACAACTCTAAATGAATGTATTTTTATTTATTTTAGCGCACATTTTAAAAAAAATGCATGTTTCTTTGTGATTTTTTCCCCCATTTCATTCATTTTTTCAAAAAAATTTCTTTAAAACTTTTTGGTGAATTTTACAGAAAACACAAAGAGTTGATCTCTGGGTGTCAGTCTTCAGATGGAAATATGTTTTGGGGAAAAATTTTGACAAGTTTTCTGAAAATGACTGAATAAAATTAAACTGATGCTAATATTTGGGAATAATAGACATATTTAATAGATGTTGTCAGTTTACATCATAACATAAAAGAATAATTCAACACACACACAACACATATGGAGAATAAAGTTTCCAATAATCAATAAAAAATATGGATCAGAAAGTGACTGAGAGAAAACAGATGAGTTTCTGCAGCTTAAATAATAAAACTGAAATACACTGATGGTTTCACCGATTTACAGTCAAACATTCGTCCGTCTCCGTTTGTGATATTTTTGTTTTTGGAGGGAAAATCCGTATCCTGGACTGTGGCTTCAAATGATGTCGCAGGTCAACAGCCAATCAGAGAGGAGGAGGAGGGGCTTAATACCAGCTGCTCTGGTACAGCAGGACAGAGGACAGTGTCCATCCCTGACCTCTGTCCTGTCCCCTGTCCCCTGTCCCCTGTCCTGTCCCCTGTCAGTCAGTTTTGTCCTCTCCCAGCAGCCAGTACGTCCTCATGCGTCCCTTTCCTTTCATCTCGACGTCTCCTCTGAGCTGTAGCCTGAAGCAG
>NW_024618021.1:862-3013 GCF_008729295.1 Plectropomus leopardus | reverse complement strand
TGACATTGCGGGGAATCTCCTCCACACCTTCAGCAGAACCGTTGGAGCTGACTGGATACAGGATGACTGGAGCGTTGTCGTTCTGATCCAGAATGAACACGTTCACTGTGACGTTGTTGCTTAGTGACGGAGTTCCAGAATCTGTGGCGACAACTTGGAACTGGAAAGTTTTCAGAGTTTCAAAGTCGAAACTTTTTAGTGCGGAAATGTGTCCATTATCAGAATTTACATTCAGGAAAGATGTAACATCATTCTGTCTGGCAATATGATAAGATATCGCTGCATTTTCATTCACATCTTTGTCCGTTGCGCTTACAGAGAATACCGACGCTCCGGCAACGTTATTTTCTGACAAGTAAAACTGCAATGGATTTTGAGAGAATTGTGGTCCGTTATCGTTTACATCTGATATCTGAATTTTTAGTGTTTTGAAAGTAGATAAGGGAGGTTCACCACAGTCGGTGGCTTTTATTGTTATTACATAATGTGACACCTCCTCTCGATCCAAAAATCCCTTCGTGACAACTGAAAATGTGTTCTCCTTATAAGAAGGTTTTAACTCAAAGGGAACTTCCTCGCTTATGTGTGAAATAACTTTCCCATTAATACCAGAGTCTTTATCCGTTACACTAATAAGTGCAATAACTGTGCCAAGCTTTGAATCTTCAGACACTTTATTTGACAGGGATGTGACTTCTATTTCTGGTGGATTATCATTGACGTCTTTTATCTTTATTATGACTCTACACCTGCTTGTTAATGGAGGTGTTCCTTTATCGGATGCCTCAACATCTAGTTTATGAATGTCTGATTCCTCAAAATCCACGACTCCTTTCAATTTAATTTGTCCACTTATACTATCCAAATCAAAAATCTCATAAACTTTACGTGGTAGTGTTTTGCTAAGGCTGTACTCTATTTCTCCATTATTCCCTTCATCCGGATCTACTGCATTTACTCTTGTAACAGTCCTACCAAGTGGAACGTTTTCATATATTTCTATGTGGTAAGTATCTTGACTAAACAACGGGCGATTATCATTGATGTCAAGGACAACAACTGAAACATTTAGTGTCCCTGATCTTTGAGGTTTACCTCCATCCACTGCTGTAACAAATAGCAAATGTGTATTCTGTTTTTCCCTGTCCAAGGGCTTCTTCAGCACTAGATATGGTATCTTATCATCGTCGCTTTGATTACTTTCTATTTCAAAGTGATCATTTGACGTTATTGTGTATGTACGAATAGAGTTCATTCCCGCATCTGGATCACGGGCCGTGTGAAGTTCTAATCGCGTTCCCGGAGATGCGTGTTCTGCTATTTGAAATTGTTGTTCTTTTTCAGGAAAACTGGGGGAGTGGTCGTTTACATCAGTAATTTCGACAACTACATAGTGTACCTCTAATGGGTCCTCAACAAGGATTTTCAGTTCAATTAAGCATGCACCGCTCCCCTGACACAGCTCCTCTCTGTCGATTTTCTTACGGATTTGTAAAGCACCGTTGTCCGGATTTAGCTCAAAATAAGCATCTTTAGATCCGGAAACAACACGAAATCGTCGATCGATCAAAGACGTTTTTTCCAGACCAAGATCCTTGGCAACGTTTCCAACAATCGTACCTTCTTTCATCTCCTCTGGAACAGAGTACCTCAGTTCAGCCAATGCCTGCTTTCCGAAAATCATCAGTAAGGAGAAATGAATAACAAACCAACAGCAGTCACTTGAACGACGTCGTCTTTCAGTCCCCATCATTATCCAACAACACATGTCCACATACGAGAGCCTGTTTCTGCTGCGAATCAAGTGTCTATATCCGACCCGTTTATTATCGCATGTTTAGAATAAATGCAAAACCGTCTCATCCACCACGCATCCGTATATGAAATGCATCCTCTGCTGCGAGGTACCAAACAAAAGCTTGGGGGAGGAACTGCGTAATTTATGGCCGTATTGGTATAACAGTGACACCAAGAGGGCAACGACTAGGATGAGTTAAAGTTGTTAAAATGTTACATGATATTAATTGGTCAGAAAGATAAAATCACACCAAAAGCGTAGACATGCAGGTTGTGAAAACACACACACACACACACACACACACACACACACACACACACACACACACACACACACACACACACACACACACA
>NW_024618021.1:0-836 GCF_008729295.1 Plectropomus leopardus | reverse complement strand
AAAAAACAAACAAAAAAACCCCATCACCATAAGGTGTAATGCGCCATGCTATAGACGGGGCTCTAATATGCTTAGAACTATGTAGGCTATCTGTTTTCTTTCTCCGCGCCACACGCAGAAAAAATCCATCAATGATTGAAATTCTATACCCAGCAATAATCTCAATGGTTAACACTTTTGCGTGGTAAAAACATGAAGTGTCAGGGTAAAAAAACAAACAAACAAACAAACAAACAAAAAAATAACTTAGCATTGATGTTCTATTGTTGTTAAAGCTTTGCTCGTACTGTTGTCAAGCACCATGGATAGCGATTCCAAGCAGACTCGCAACCTTTCACTGACTTAACCATGATATTTGTGTCCTTCATTATTATACAATTTTCTCAATGATGTTAAATACTAATACAAACAACCAAAAACATATCAGTGTAAGCAGGGCATTGTTTAGAACTGTATTACAGTTATACATGATTCACGGCAAAGCTCTTTCCACAAAACAGACCACAATTCAGTAAAGCATTAGCTTTTTCTATTTTCACACAACGAGAGAAGCATAATTTATTTCGCTATATTAAAATAACTCTGGTGTTAATATTGACGTGGAGACCGTTTACATAAGAGTCTTCGCACAAGAGGAACTAAAAGATAAGGTGCGTCAGACAGAAGTTCTTGCAAACAGAAGCAGGACGCCAAGTCCAGCATTGTCTTTTATCGAGAGCTGACACTCACACCTGCTCGTCTGAAAACCAAAGACATAATAGTATATGTCACAAACATGTCTCAACACCAATTAAACATGCTGATAAAATATCACAATGCCACGAACCTCAAAAATG
>NW_024618020.1:0-1027 GCF_008729295.1 Plectropomus leopardus | reverse complement strand
AACACATTTTAGATTTACATTATTTCCATCTACTTAAATGATGACATTGTGGATTTTATTTAACTGTTCTGATCTGTCCATCAACATAGTTTTTTAGGGATGTAATGATGATCCTTTTTCATCTAAGCAATGTTTAAAATCTTCTCAACAATACGTGGTGGAATATGTCCATATCTAATACCAAGTCATAGTCATACCTTTGTTGTCAACACCTACTTTGGTTATTTTACAAGAAAAGTGAAGGCCTTACACACCAGCACAACTGGAGGCAAAAGCCAATATGGAAATACATTCTGAGAAATAAAGGTTATTCATGAAGTATTGAGGTTCTATTCAGAAACATTTGCTTCTTTTTTGAAGAAATCAGAGTTCTTTGTAAGACAGAGGGTTCCATTAAGAACCATTTAATCTAGAGAACATTTTGTCCATTTTCAATAAAACAAGTTCTTCAGGAATTGTTGAAAGCAATGAAGATCCTCGCCCTCAAATATTCAAATATATAACCATATTTGAAATGGCATTTTTAAATATAGATGTATCTGAAATCCCCTAAATCAATTCACTTTACTTGTGTCCTGTCATTGTCGATATCTTTAACATCATTTCATGCCGTACAACACCATACATTCTGCCGAAATTTTTATGGATACCAGTACTTGGCGATTGGTAGTTGGTTCTAATTATTGACCAAGTTTCTACTCTGAACCCTACTGCACCACTGATTGGATAAAGGCTGTAGTAGGAATCATTTCATGATCCTTTACTGTGAACCCTGAGCATTGTAGGTTGTGCTGGACCACATCAGCCCCAGCCATTTAGTAGTCCCAAGAAACCAGGTCTGCTGGATGTGATTCCACTGACCCCAAGCTAACCTGTTTCTAGGTTTCTTGGTAGTACCCCTTAGGGTGGGTTCCTAGTGTAAGCTATAATATTGACCCTCTAAAACAGTTCTACCAGGAACCACAAAGAGTTCTCCTATTGGGAAAAGCTGAACAACCCAAAATGAGTCTAGTGTGCACTTTTATTT
>NW_024618019.1:0-1082 GCF_008729295.1 Plectropomus leopardus | reverse complement strand
TTTTTTAAATTCATTTATTCATTATATATTTTTAGTTTATTTTAAATCAATTTGTCCTAATTTGCAGTTAAAAAGAAGATAATAAATAGCACTGTATGTTATTGCAATACCTAGAATATCACAAAATGTTTAAAATCATTGTCACATTGTGATAGAATCTGGTTATTCCCACCCCCAAATATAACATAATAATAATAACAATAACAATAACAATAATAACAATAACAATAACAATAATATAGTATCACAATATTTTACGTGGCAATATTGTGTCCATAAATAAATGCCAAGTACCTTTAAAAAAAAAAAATCACTTATTAATATTACAAATACAAATATAACTTTGGAAACCCAATAGAATTTAAAAAACCAATTGCTCTTTTATTCCACCAGGTACATTTTTGCTGCAATAAAAAATTAGTGAAGTAAGATGAACAGACTGAAGCTTACACATGGGGACAAAATTTTCCTTTGGGGAGATTATTTGCAGTTGAAAAAAGGTAATACATTGCTCTGTATATTATAACAATACCTATTAGCGTATAGCATAGGCTAGGATTAAAATCGCAATATTATCGTATCATGGTTTAGGTGTCATGATAATATCTGGTAATTACAACCCTATTAATAACAATAATAATAATAATAATTTTACAGGACTCTATGTCCTCCATATCCTGCATTCAGTATGTATGTGAGCTCCAGGCTCAGGGGCTCCAGCGGTGTGTCTTACTTATTGAAGCCTGACTGGCGAGCACCGAGGCGGTCAGCGCACCGGCGGAGGCTCCGTACAGCTTGGTGGCTCCTTTGAGGAGGTAGGGCGCTTTCTCCAGCAGACAGCTGGCAACTCCGATGTGGTAAATTCCCAGAAACCCGCAACCGGCAAAAGACAAGTTCCAGCCGCCGTTTAGGTCGAACATGGTGGGGCATGCCCCGGCTGAGGAGCCCTGGGAGCGGACAGAAAACCGAGCGCGCGGTGGCTGAAGGAGAGTCACCGGGCTGTCACTGCTGCTCCGCGGACGGAAGCGGACTGATCCTTCGACTGGTCAACAGCTGGCTCTATACAGGCAGGAAGCACCGAT
>NW_024618018.1:0-2992 GCF_008729295.1 Plectropomus leopardus | reverse complement strand
TTTTGGATTTTGGTGGACATTTCTCATAACTTCCTGACATTTTATACCTTAAATTATAGATGAATGCAGAAAATAATCATCAGGTTACCTTGAGGTCATTCAAAGAGATAATTTATCTGCAGTCCAACATTTATATCGAATCTAAGATTCCTGAAAAAAACTGTTTAAAAACAAGCAATATGTTTCATGTATATATACCCAAATTTATGACAGCCTTGATATTTAGAAAATATATATTTATATCACATTAGTACTATACATGAAAATACAGTGTAAATAATTTTCTTGAATCATTTCTTTTTCTTCCTCCCCGTCTCCCATTACACTCGTATTTCAAGTATAATTTATTCACCAAAAACCAGACAAAATGCTCACTAAAAAAAGTAAGTTTTATTATTTTTTTCAAATTTTATACAGTTATTACAATAATTTTATCATTGTGATGTTTTTCCCCCAATAATCATTTGATTAAAATCTGATATCGTGCCGGCCATGATGATACAGAATGTTCCAGACAAAAAAATAATTTAAAAAATTGAGCATCATTTATTTAAAAAACACACAATAAATAAAGTTTAAGCTGAATTTGATGAATAGCTTCATTAATTTATTTTCAAATTATATTTCAAATCTCTATAGATATTGCGATAATATTTCTATTGTGAACTCTTTTGGCCACAATCATTGTGTATTAAAAATCTGATTTCACACGATGATACTATATTTCCAAAAAAAAAAGCATAACTTATGTGCAAAAAAAAACCCCAAAATAAACACACAATAAACAAAGTTAAAGATAAATTTGACCAATGGAAATATTCATTTATTTATTTATTCATTCATTCATTCATGTATTTTCAAAATGTCTATAGATATAAATAGATAGATGTAATAGATAGATATAATTATATAAATAGTTCTGAAATCTTTTGGCCACAATAATTGTCTATTAAAAATCTGATATGTTGACACGTGTTTGTTTCACAAAGTTTAGTAAATGTTGTAATAATTTATAATAATGTAATGACCCTAATAACATCTGCTGCTTCTTGCAGGTTAAAAAAATTATTAGTATAATTATTAGTGTTAATCTTTGGTCAGGGTCATAATTTTAAACATTGATTCTTAATTGCAGCGTTTCACACATAATGCACATTCATAGATGTCAGTGCCTGCAGGTTTTCGTCTTCACGCCTCATGTGGCGCTCTGACCGTGCTCCTCACATGTTCACGTTAACATGTTAACACACACGGCTCATACAGCTGAGGTGGAGCTGTGGTTTTATTCACACATGAATGGTGACACCTTTTTATTATTAGTTATTAGTTATTATTATTCTGAAAGTGCATTTAAATGACTCCTGTCACACACACACACACACACACACACACACACACACACACACACACACACACACACACACACACACACACACACACTGAACCATGACTAGACAGTAGGAGTTTAATCTCTGGCCGGGGTCCACGGTGTCAGCGGGATAATCCACTGTGAACGCTGCAGTCACAGAAACATGACACAGTTAATAATTAATGAGCGGGAGGACATTATTTCTCATCACGTTAGTCTGCAAACGCCTGAAAACCAGCGTCTGCCTTTTGTTCCCTCAGACTTTCAGGCTTTTGTTAAACTATTTATTCGTCATTTCAGCGACTCTGCAAAATTACAGCATGAAAAGGTTTTTAAAGCGCATTAAAAATGTACGTGCATTAAAAATTCTACAGCGAGGAGTCGTTTCGCCTCGGGGACACTTTTGTAAAAGGAGATTTTGCAAAAGGCCGGGATTTTAGGATGTTTTGGGATTTAGGGAAATTTCTAGAATTTGAAGACATTTTTAGGATTTTAAGACATTTCTAGGATTTGGGGACATTTTTAGGATTTTGGGACATTTCTCTGATTTTGGGACATTTCTTCAGGATTTTAAGATATTTCTGGGGTTTTTGGACATTGATTTTAAGGACATTGATTTGAGGACATTTTAGGGTTTTAGGATGCTTCTGGGAATTTAGGATATTTCTGATTTTAAGATATTTCTGTTACTGTAGGACATTTCTCAGATTTTTGGACGTTTCCAGGATTTTAGATTTTATCTCTTGATATGTTGGGTGTTTGTTGGATTTTTGGACATTTGTAGGATTTTAGGACGTTTTTAGGATTCAGGAGGTTTCTCAGATTTTAGGACATCAGTGTCTCAGCCGTGTCCTCTGTCGGGGGTGTGGGGGATCCTCCTCTGGCTCTTTTTTGGACCAACAAGCTCTATTTTGCTGTTTTATGTCTCTGACACCTTATGGAGACCAAAAGGACAAAAACGATTCCCAGTGTGAATCACTTTATTGTTATCGTGAATTAGAAAATGTTTGAGGGGCCACCAGGGACCCTATCGGGGGCCATATTTGGTCTGCGAGCCGTGAGTTGAGTATCAGTGCTCTGCGCGTTGGCAGAGAAGCAAACAGACTTCACTGTTTACTGTTTAATACAAATCTGAAGAAAGACTTGAAATAGTGGAGAGTAATTTAGCCTAAATTCCTCTCGGAGGACTGTAAGAAGCTTACAGTAACGGCTCTGTGGTGAGAGCCGAGCAGCCTCTCTGTGAAGTCTCCTTCAAACGCTTAACGAGCAAATTGAAGAATGACGTCCGAAGTGTCCGACCTTTAAGTCGAAGATGATTTCGTTTATTGCTCCTGTCAAAGCAGCTCTTTTTCTGTCTGAAACATTGTCAATGTGAGTCATGAACTTCCTCTCCCTAAATGAAATTTAACTGAAAAAGTCTCGTCTGTTAAACACACTGAAGCTCTTCATCCTCAAATACTGAGTTAACCCTTCGAAACCTCGATCAACATCTTTTCTTTAAGCCATCAAAACTTGAGCAGATTGGTTTGATTTCTTTTGAAAAGATGAAAAAAATGCAGCATGCATCTTGGCAAAAAAGTGACCCAAAAAATTTTAGTATAAGTATTATTACTGAGATTAGAT